>NW_028274817.1:1009722-1314444 GCF_037043125.1 Eumetopias jubatus | reverse complement strand
TGTGCTATTGTTGTCATACATCTTCCTCATACATTTCAAGCCACAAAATATGCTGTTATTATTTTTTGCTTTAAGTAGTTTAAGTTTAAGTAGTCATTTATCATTTACAGAGATTTGGAAAAAAAATATTTTATATTTGCCCACATAGTTTTTATTTGTGTTGCTCTTCCTTCCTTTGTATAAATCCCTATTTCTATCTAGCATTATTTTCCTTCTGCCTGACACCCTTCCATTTACATGTTTTGCAGTACACATCAGTTGGTGAATTTTTCAGCTTCTATGAGTCTGAAAAAGTATTTATTGTGCCTATATTTTTAAAATATATTATCTCTGGTTACATAATTCTAGATTGAGAGGTTTTCTCCAGTACTTCAAAGCTGTTGCTAACTACATTCTTGCTTGCTTATTTATGACAAGAAGCCTGCTGTCCTTCTAAAATTTTCCCTCTGAACATAATGTTTTGTTTTAGTTTGCTTTTAAGATTTTCTCTTTATCTGAAGGGGAGCAAAAATGTATTTGAAGAAAAAAATGATAAAAAAACATTCTAAATTTGATGACAATTATAGTTTCCACAAAGAAGCTCAACAAATAAGAAATATTAATAAAATTACACAAAGGGATATAATCAGATTACTTAGAACTAGTGATAAAGGTAAATATTGTCTCTGTTACTCTATATTACCCAATAGCAAAAAACTCCACCCATATTTTTCATGGGTAGTCAAACTCTACATGTCTACAACCAGTTAATTTTCACCTCTTCCCCTACCTTATATGTTCCAACCACAACTCCAAAAGAAATAGAATAAAAACAAATATCCTGTTCCTCTTCCAATGTTCCCTGTTTTAGAAAATAGCACCAGGAAGGGAGTTAAGATGGGAGACCCTGGGCTTACTCATTCCTTCAAACACAGCCACATCAACAACAAATCATTTTGAATACCTAGGAAATCAAGCTGAGGATTAAGAGAACAATTTGCACAATTAGAGGGAGAGAACATGGCAGGTAAGAGGTGCAGAGATGTGAACTGGGGGAGAGAAAAATCCATGGTACTGTGGAGGAGAGGACACAGAGAAAGAGAGGGGGAGAGAGAGCAGTGCCTCAAACACACCCCCCAAAACCACTGACTGGGGAATGGAGAAGAACTATCACAAGTTTTTACAAACAATGAAGCTCAACTTCTGAGGTTTTAGAAGTCCATGCCATTGGCCAGAGTCAAGCTGGGTGGCCAGCAGTGCTCCTGGGGTAAAGGAGGCCAGAGGCCCAGGAGCGGAGAGTGGACAGCATGGTATTGAGATCCCCTGGGTCACACTGGGAGAGAATGTTTCCCTTCCTAGACTATATTTGGAAGAGACTATATTGCCTCTCCAAGGACAAAAGACTCGCCAGGCACCATTGAACAGCTGTTCATCAGCAAGGGACAGAAGCACATGCAAAGGGCAGATAACCTGGTCATAGCTTTTTATTGTGCTTCACCATAAACTACAAGCCCCCATATGACCACGCAATTGCTCTTTTGGGACCAACAGCACCAGACACAGTGCTGTGAGGCTTTCCTCTAGAGGAGAGGAGTAGGTCTGCATCTTTCCAGGTCTTTTAAGATTTGAAGTTTTGAGTCCCAGCCACATGCCAGAGATAAAACACAGGAGAATTATGGAGCCAGGGATCCTGATGGCATGGGCATAGACAGGTTGAGGGTAGGGATCTGATAGAAGCCTGGGACACAATAGGGGAGATGGTTCACTTTTCTGTGAGGGTTTCCTGAATGGTGGTGGGCACGAGCTTCCCTCCCGGGGGACAAGAGAGTGGGGTGATGTCACCTTCCCCACACACACTAGAACAGTGGGACTTCATGGAAAAACACAGCACTCCCAGTTGGGGGTGGAGCCATTTACACCAAACCCCACCCCCTGCACCCTACAGGGGCATCTTTAGTTGGGCAGGTCTGACTGTAAGCCAGTACAGCAGTCCCCTACCCAGAGGACCAGCACAGGCTGCCCCCACATGCACCAAGTCTACTGATCATAGAATGCTTCAAAGCATCAGCTTCAGTTCTGGCGGAAATAGGACCAAGCTTTTTTCCCCCGCTTTGGAATCAGGTTTATAGTTTTTAGCTTGTTTGTTTGTTTCCTTTTTCTCTTCTTCTAGATCAGGCTTCTTTTTTCTTTTTCTTTAGAATCGGGCTTACAGTTTTTTTGTCTGTTTCTTTGTTTTTCTTACTCTTTTTCCTTTTCTCATTTTTGGATCAGGCTTTTTTTTAACCAGGCTTATTTTAACAAACAAATCAAAGCACATCTAGTTAAAGGTCCAAACACTCTCCACTGCAAGCAAGAAAGAACTCTTTAGAGGATTGACTTGTGGGAAAGAGCAGCCAAAACCCAATAGCTGAATGCACACAGCATACACCAGAAACACTTCCTGAATTGCCAGGCCCTGGACAGTTTATTATCCCTTATTAATATAGCATTACTCTCAGGAACAGGAAACATATCAAGCTTTCATAACATGCAAAAGACAAAAACCTAGACAAAATGACAAAAGAAAGATCAAGAAGGAACCACAGCCAGGGATTTATTCAAAACAGATAGAAGCAATATATCTGAACAAGAATTTAGAAAAACTGTCATAAGAACACTAGCTGGGCTTGGGAAAAAAAAAAAAAAACATAGAAGACACCAGAGAAACCCTCACTACAGACATAGAAGACCTAAAAAACTAATCAGGGTAAACTAAAAAATGCTATAACTGAGATACAGAATCAACTGGATGTAATCACAAAGAGGATGGAAGAAGCAAAGGAATGAACTGGTGGTATAGAAGATAAAATTATGGAAAATACTGAAGCTAAAAAGAAGAGGGAAAGAAAACTATTAGATCACAAACATAGACTTAAGGAACAAGCAATTCCATAGAATGCAATAATATCCATATCATAGGAGTTCCAGAAGAAGAAAAGCAGGTAAAGGGCAAAGAAGGTTTATTTGAACAAATTATGGCTGAAGCTTCCTAATCTGGGGAAAGAAACAGGAATTCAAGTCCAGGAGGTACAGAGAACTCCCCTCAAAATCAACAAAAACAGGTCAACACCAAGACATATCATAGTGAAACTTGCAAAATACAAAGATAAAAAGAAAATTCTGAAAGCAGCTAGTGACAAAAGTTCCTTAACCTACAAGTGTAAAGACATAAGGTTAGCAGCAGACCTGTCCACAGAAACATGACAGGCCAGAAGAAAGTGGCAATGGTATATTCAACATGCTAAATGGGAAAAATATGCAGCCAAGAATACTTTATCTAGCAACACTATCATTCAGAATAGGACAGATAAAGAGATTACCTGACAAGCAAAAACTAAAGGAATTCGTGAACACTAACTAGCATGGTTAGAAATATTAAAGGGAACACTGAGCAAAAAAAGAGAGAACAAAAGCAACAACAACTAGAATGGAATAGAGACAATCTACAGGAACAATGACTTTACAGGTAATACAATGGCACTAAATTCATATCTATCAATAAATACTCTGAATGTAAATAGACTAAATGATCCAATCAAAAGACAAAGGGTATTAGAATGGATTAAAAAAGAAAACAAGACTTATCTATATGCTGCCTACAAGAGATTTATTTTAGACCTAAAGACACCTGCAGATTGAAAGGGAGGGGATAGGGAAGGATTTATCATGCTAATGGACATCAAAAGAAAGCTGGGGTAGTAAACCTTATATCAGACAAACTAGATTTTAAACCAAAGACTGTAATAAGAGATGAAGAAGCATACTACATCATAATAAAGGGGTCTATCCAACAAGAAGACCCAATAGTTGTAAATATTTATGCTCCCAAGTTGGGAGCACCCAAATATATAAATCAACTAATAACAAACTTAAAAAAACTCATTGATAATAATACAATAATAGTAGGGGACTTTAAAACCCCATTTATAGCAATAGATCATTTATGCCGAAGATCAACAAGAAAACAATGGCTTTGAATGACACACTGGATCAGATAGACTTAACAGATATATTCAGAACATTTCATCCTAAAGCAGCAGAATATGCATTCTTCTCGAGTGCACATGGAACATTCTCCAGAATAGATCACATACTGGGTCACAAATCAGCCTTCAACAAGTACAAAAAGATCATACCATGCATATTTTCAGATCACAACACTAAGAAACTTGAAGTCAAACACACAAAAAATTCTGGGAAGACCAAAAATACAGGGAGGTTGAAGAACATTCTACTAAAGAATGAATGGGTCAACCAGGAAATTAAAGAGGAAATTTTTAAAAAATATATGGAAGCAAAAGAAAATGAAAACATGACAATCCAAAACCTTTGGGATGCAACAAAGGTGGTCATAAGAGGGAATTATATAGTGTTGCAGGCCTTCCTCAAGAAACAAGAAAAGTCCCAAATACACAACCTAATTTTACACTTAAAGGAGCCAAAAAAGAACTACAAATAAAGCCTAAAACCAGCAGAAGAAAGGAAATAATAAAGATTAGAGCAGAAATAAATGATATATAAATAAAAAAATAGTAGCACAGATCAATGAAAGTAGGACCTGGTTCTTCGAAAGATTTAAAAATTGCTCATTTTCATTGATAAACCACTAGCCAGACTCATCAAAAAGAGAAAGGACTTAAATAAATAAAATCACGAATGAAAGAGAGATCATAACCAACACCACAAAAATACAATTATAAGATAATATTAAGAAAAAATTATATGCCAACAAATTGGGCATTCTGAAGAAAAGGATAAATTCCTAGAAACACATAAACCACCAAAACTGACTAAAATTAAGAAGACAGGGAACAACAAATGTTGGTGAGGATGTAGAGAAAGGGGAACCCTCTTGAACTGTTGGTGGGAATGCAAGTTGGTACAGCCAGTCTGGAAAACAGTATGGAGGTTCCTCAAGAAGTTCAAAATAGAGCTACCCTATGACCCAGCAATTGCACTCCTGGGTATTTACCCCAAAGATACATATGTAGTGAAATGAAGGGGCACCTGCACCCCAATGTCCATAGCAGCAATGTCTACAATAACCAAACTGTGGAAGGAGCCGAGATGTCCTTCAACAGATGAATGGATAAAGATGATGTGGTTCATATATACAATGGAATATTACTCAACCATCAGAAAGGATGAATACCTACTATTTACATTGACATGGATGGAACTGGAGGGGATTATGCTAAGTGAAATAAGTCAATCAGAGAAAGACAATTATCATATGGTTTTACTCATATGTGGAACATAAGGAATAATGCAGAGAACCATAGAGGAAGGGAGGGAAACCTGAATGGGAAGAAATCAGAGAGGGAGACAAACCATGAAAGACTCTGGACTCTGGGAAAAAAACTGAGGGTTGCTGAAGGGGAGGTGGGTGGGGGATGGGGCAACTGGGGGATGGGCATTAAAGATGGCATGTGATGTCATCAAAATACCATCCACTTTTTTCAAAGAAATGGAACAAATAATCCTACAATTTGTATGGAACCAGAAGAGACCCCGAAGAACCAGAGGAATGTTGAAAAAGAAAAGCAAAGCTGGCGGCATCACAATTCCGGACTTCCGGCTTTATTACAAAGCTGTCATCATCAAGACAGTATGGTACTGGCACAAAAACAGACACATAGATCAATGGAACAGAATAGAGAGCCCAGATATGGACCCTCAACTCTATGGTCAACTCATCTTTGACAAAGCAGGAAAGAATGTCCAATGGAAAAAAGACAGTCTTTTCAACAAATGGTGTTGGGAAAATTGGACAGCCCCATGCAGAAGAATGAAACTGGACCACTGCCTTACACCATACACAAAAATAGACTCCCAATGGTTGAAAGACCTAAACGTGAGAGAGGAGTCCATCAACATCCTAAAGGAGAACACAGGCAGCAACCTCTTCGACCTCAGCCGCAGCAACTTCTTCCTAGAAACATCGCCAAAGGCAAGGGAAGCAAGGGCAAAAATGAACTATTGGGACTTCATCAAGATAAAAAGCTTTTACACAGCAAAGAAACAGTCCACAAAACCAAAAGACAACCGACAGAATGGGAGAAAATATTTGCAAATGACATATCAGATAAAGGGCTAGTATCCAAAATCTATAAAGAACTTAACAAACTCAACACCCAAAGAACAAATAATCCAA
This sequence comes from Eumetopias jubatus, assembly GCF_037043125.1. Lineage (NCBI taxonomy): Eukaryota > Metazoa > Chordata > Mammalia > Carnivora > Otariidae > Eumetopias > Eumetopias jubatus. The sequence goes on along the minus strand of NW_028274817.1, from coordinate 1,308,272 downwards.
TCAAGAAATGGGCAGAACACATGAACAGACATTTTTCCAAAGAAGACATCCAAATGGCCAACAGACACATGAAAAAGTGCTCAACATCGCTCGGCATCAGGGAAATCCAAATCAAAACCTCAATGAGATACCACCTCACAGCAGTCAGAATGGCTAAAATCAACAAGTCAGGAAATGACAGATATTGGTGGGGATGTGGAGAAAGGGGAACCCTCCTACACTGTTGGTGGGAATGCAAGCTGGTGCAACCACTCTGGAAAACAGTATGGAGGTTCCTCAAACAGTTGAAAATAGAGCTACCATACGATCCAGCAATTGCACTACTGGGTATTTACCCCAAAGATACAAATGTAGGGATCCGAAGGGGTACGTGCACACCAATGTTTATAGCAGCAATGTCCACAATAGCCAAACTGTGGAAAGAGCCAAGATGTCCATTGACAGATGAATGGATAAAGAAGATGTGGTATATATATACAATGGAATATTATGCAGCCATCAAAAGGAATGAGATCTTGCCATTTGCAATGACGTGGATAGAACTGGAGGGTGTTATGCTGAGTGAAATAAGTCAATCAGAGAAAGACATGTATCATATGACCTCACTGATATGAGGAATTCTTAATCTCAGGAAACAAACTGAGGGTTGCTAGAGTGGTGGGGGGTGGGAGGGAGGGGGTGGCTGGGTGATAGACAGTGGGGAGGGTATGTGCTATGGTGAGTGCTGTGAATTGTGCAATACTGTTGAATCACAGATCTGTACCTCTGAAACAAATAATGCAATATATGTTAAGAAAAAAAAAGAAGATAGCAGGAGGGGGAGAATGAAGGGGGGGAAATCGGAGGAGGAGATGAACCATGAGAAACGATGGACTCTGAAAAACAAACTGAGGGTTCTAGAGGGGAGGGGGGTGGGGGGATGGGTTAGCCTGGTGATGGGTATTAAAGAGGGCACGTTCTGCGTGGAGCACTGGGTGTTATGCACAAACAATGAATCATGGAACACTACATTAAAAACTAATGATGTAATGTATGGTGATTAACATAACAATAAAAAATGAAAAAAAGAAAAGAAAAAAAAACCCTCAACAAATAGGGATAGAAGGAACATACCTCGACATCATAAAGGCCATATATGAAAGACCCACAGCAAATATCATCCTCAATGGGAAAAAAAACTGAGAGCTTTTCACCTACAAGTAGGAAAAAGACAAGGATGCCCACTCTTACCATTACTATTTAACATAGTACTGGAAGTCTTAGCCTCAGCGATCAGACAACAAAAAGAAATAAAAGGCATCCAAATAGGCAAGGAAGAAGTCAAATTTTCACTCTTTGTAGACGACACAATACTCTGTAGAAAACCCAAAAGACTCCACCAAAAAATTGCTAGAATACATGAATTCAGCAAAGTTGCAGGATACAAAATCAATGTGCAGAAATCTGTTTCATTTCTATACACCAATAATGAAGCAGCAGAAAAAGAAATCAAGGAATCAATCCCATTTGCAATGGCACCAAAAACAATAAGATACATAGGAATAAACCCAACCAAAGAGTTAAGAGATCTGTACACTGAAAACTAATGAACACTTATGACAGAAATTGAAGAGGACACAAAGAAATAGAAAAACATTTCATGCTCATAGGGTAGAAGAACAAACATTGTTAAAATGTCTATACTACCCAAAGCAATCTACACATTTAATGCAATCCCTATGAAAATACCACCAGCATTTTTCACAGAGCTAGAACAAAACATCCTAAAATTTGTATGGAACCATGAAAGTCCTGGAATAGCCAAAACAATTCTGAAAAAGAAAAACAAAACTGGCGGCATCACAATTCCAAACTTCAAGCTCTATTACAAAGCTGTAATCATCAAGACAGTATGGTACTAGCACAAAAACAGACACATAGATCAATGCAACAGAACAGAACAGACGACCCAGAAATGGACCCACAACTATATGGTCAACTAATCTTTGACAAAGCAGGAAAGATTATCCAGTGGAAAAAAGACAGTGTCTTCTGGTGTTGGGAAAACTGGACAGCAACATGCAGAACAAAACTGAACCATTTTCTTACACCGTACACTAAAATAAACTCAAAATGGTTGAAAGACCTAAATGTGAGACAGGAAACCATTAAAATCCTAGAGGAGAACAAAGGCATCATCCTCTTTGACTTTGGCTGTAGCAACTTCTTACTAGACACATCACCGGAAGCAAGGGAAACAAAAGCAAAAATGAACTATTGGGACTTCATCAAGATAAAAGGCTTTGCACAGTGAAGGATTAGTTTTGTAAATTAATTTCTTTGTTCTAAGAAAAAGCACATTGAAGTATTTAGGGACAAAGGGGTATGATATCGGCAACTAGTTCTCAAATGGTTCAGGAAAAAATTAAATTCATACATCTGCATACTTGCCATTTCAGTACATCCCATCATATATTATAATGCATTTATCTCATTGTGATCATATTGCTGATCATACTAAACTAATGGCCAACTAAGATCTCACCTAGCCAGCAGGTTGCTCCTAACTGGAATTTCAGGCTGATATGTGCTCAGGGTTTTGAAAACAAAAGCATGCTTCCCAGATATGCCTGGGCCACACCTCCTGTTCAGGCAGGGATTGGTATTTTGTTACCAGAAATGGGTTTGGCCAAATATTGTGGTATAATACCCTATATGCATTTAGCTAAGTAAAATTCAGAATTTTCCAAAACCATACCAGAGAGATTGACCATAAAATGAAGGGTTAGAACTAATTTCTAGTGCTCAGAAGGATGAAACCCAACTTTGCACTAAACTCACTGGTCAGTAGAGTGCTGAAGTTACCTTAAGAATCTTTTTAGATGACAATAATCAAGAAAAGGATCTTAAAATAGTAACTGACCTCCAAGCCCAGGTCGTAGTCGGTTATCATAGCCATCCAGAAGACGGTCTAAAATTCTGGTGAATATGGTGATGTTGTCAGTGCTGTCATCAGGAATATCTGGGGCATGCTTAGGAGAGAGTCTGAGACAGTGGAAGAAAAAGAGATAAAAAATAATATTCTTCATAGGAAACAATTACATGTGTAATTACTTTAAGAAGATTTCAATCAATAGAGTGGGCCAAATAAATAGCCCTGTATCTTAACCAAATCAGCACTTCCTATTCGTCACAATGATTATCTGTGTAAAAGGCAGGTGGTGGTCACTATACTTGAGGCCTTACTCCAGCTTTGTCAAGAGGTTAACCAAATGTGCTCCAGCTCCAGCCCAGTAGTGAAGAAACACAAGCAGAAATTAACAGAATGTGCCTGTGAACAGTACCCGTCATAAAGTTATTCACCAAGGGGCACCTGGGTGGCACAGTCGGTTAAGTGTCCAACTCTTGGTTTCAGCTCAGGTCGCAATCTCAGGGTCATGAGATTGAGTCCCGGGTTGGACTCCATGCTCAGCATGGAGTCTCCTTAGGACTCTCTCTCCTTTGCCCCCCCCACAAAATAAATAAATACATCTTTATAAAGAAGCTATTCACCAAATTTTGCTGCATGAATGAACAGTCCACAAAATTTAAAAAAGAAAATTGTGTTACAAAGAACTTATCCCTCTTCTAGCCTAGAGAAGCATAGGCTCACAGAACAACAGAGCCAGATTGTTGAAGTGCATTTAGTCTACCTACCTCCCACCTATGGAGATAGGGCAACAAAACAATAGTACTCCATTAAATGTAAAGCTACCAGGACTCTTAGGAGATTCTCTAATTTTTCTCATTTTATACATGGGGAAATAAGCTCGAAGAGGACACCATCAAATTTGCCCCCCATCATATTGCTAGTGAGAGGCTAAAATAGGACTGGAATCCAAGTTTTCTAATTTTCTATTGACCCTCAGCTACCTCCTGATTATCCAGTTTGGATGCCTTCTGTAAGTCTTTCCAAGCACTAGGCACTTTAATAACCACCTACTCAGGTCCAGGCTGACTGATATTTTCACTTTGTGAGCCCCTCCTCACAAAGTGAAAATATCAGTCAGCCTGGACCTGAGTAGGTGGTTATTAAAGTGCCTAGTGCTTGGAAAGACTTACAGAAGGACTAAAAATGAAACTCTCTGCGTAATTTAGGAGAAAAGAGGGTATAGTGAAACAGATGGCTGTTGCCAAGGATCAAGAACATAGTGTAGAATCAATTAATAAACTAGGAGTCAGGAATCCTGGGTTCTACTGCCAGCTCTATTCATGATTTGAAGTAGACCATTAAGCAAGTTACACTATTGCATCTCTATTCTTACCTTGGACCCAGAAGGTTTCCATTAATAGATATAACTGTTCCTAGCAACCAGTTAGTCAAGTCTATAAAAAACATAAAATAACAGTTGAGAAGGAGTCCTAAGAGTCAATATGTCTTCCCACAAATATTTATTCTTAGTGGCTACAAAGGTTCCTTTTATGAGAAAAGTCTACATAATAAAAACATCAAAAGTGAACAGTTCTCACTCTAAACTGCCACTCCAGCAGATAACCTTGGAAAAGTCATTTTAGATCTCAATTTCCTTAATTCGTAAGCCTAATTCAATTCACTTAATCATTCAATACATCTTTATTGAACATCAACTATGTGCCTCTGTTTAGGTATTGTGATAGAGCATAAAAAAGGTAAAACAAGGTGAGTAATCTTTCCTTGCTTACAGGGTTGCTGAGACAATCAAATGATAACATAGATATACATGGAAGGAAAAAGGGAACTTGGCTTAAAGAGTCTAGACACATACATTTGAATTTATTAGTGTGACCTTAGGCAAGTCATATAACACCTCTAGTAATAGCTTTCTCATCTTTAAAATTAAAATAATTATTTTAATTTTAAAATAAAATTTGGCTATCACAGATGGGTTGTATTAATATTAATAATATATTAAAATTGCCAGGCTTAATGTTTAATATCTGGAAGTATTCACAGTTTGTTTTTTTTTTTCCTTTTCTGAAATAGTACTGTATGCACTTGACTGCATTATTCAAATGCAAATAGTGACAAAAAATATTGGCACCCCCATCAGCCAAAAGACAAAGAAAACTTTGGCCAGAGAGGCACTAGAACCCAGTGAAGAATAGAGATGATTGGCTGGGTTAGTGGACAGAGCACTAGAAGTGATACAGATACCTCACTGGGGAAGGGGAAGAAAGGAGGGAACTACACTGCAGAGCTAACAAACTGACATTAACATGTTGAAGAGATAAATACAGACACCCTTCAGGTGAAGCTCACACTTAGCTCAATCCGCCAATATTCTGAATCCACCTTACATAGGCTGTGGAGAGAGAGGCTCAACTGATTTTGTTCACACCACTTACTCATTATCCCTTAACTTTCACTGTGGGGACCCTTAGCCCTGGTTAGCCTGATTCAATTTCTGGGATATAGATCTATAAATTCCTTGATTATTGAAAGCAGATAGAAAGGAGAATCCTCACAGAGTTATAGATTAGCTATAAAGGGCTTCAGAGATTGTATTCACTCCAGGTGGATTGATAGATGGGAATTCTAAACCCCCTGAACATAATTTTTTAACTGCCCTGAATGTTAATGGGAAGCTAAAATTTGGAACTAGAATTACTGAATATGAGATATACTATATACTATGCCACCTCTTTTACTGAAATATTAACTTCCATGACTGCATTTCCATTCCTTGCTGATGTGTTGATTATGCTAGCAGCATTCTACACTAATAACTTATAAACTTTTAAGTAAAAAAAGTCAATGCTATTAAATATCACTCCAAAACAACTTTCAATAGGTTTCTCTGTGATTTTGCACTTGGCTACTAATCATTTTTTCTCCTGATGTGCACTAAATTATTGTATGGAGAGCTAGAAGGTTTACTCTAGAACCCAAGTCAGAATTCTCTCTTCTTCAGTAATTCAACTGCAACAAGATGAAAATTCTGTAGTTTGTTCCAATCCAAAGTAGTTTAGGGGAACAACAAAGACTCATGGTATGTCAGGATTGTGGAGAGCCTTAGAGATCATACAATTATTTTTTCCCACTTTACAGATGAAGCACCTAAGACACTGGTAAAAGAAAGAAATTGTTCAAAGTCACATGCTTATTAAGTTGATAAAACTGATGCAGCCATGCCTATTTTGCCTCATATCTGTTATTACCAATTAGGTTTAATATTAATAATCTACCATTTAAACATGAAAATAATGTTACTAATATGCTATGTATAGGTAAGGCAGGCTTAGTCATTTTTTAGATCTAAAGATGGAATAGTACTAAGTCCATAGAAAATGAACAGAGTTTTAGTCCTGGCTCTGCCATTAACTGATTGTGTGACCTATTTCCTTACATGTAAAATGGGGATAATAATATCCTATCTCAGAACGTTTTTGGAAGAAATAAGTAAATAAGATAACAAATAAAAATTTGCTTCATAAATGGTAAAGCTCCATATACACTGAGGTTGCTTCTCTGCTATCCCCACCAACTTCTAAAATGTAATGAGACACCTTTGCAAGACAGGCACTTTTTATTTAGTTATTTTTCTGAAGTTTTGTCTTGTTCTTTCAGTTGGAGCATATTCCTCTGTCTGCTCATTTTGCTTGACTTTCTGTGTTTGTGTCTATAAATTAGGTGGAATAGCTACTTCTCCTAAATTTGAAGGAATGTCCTTGGGTAGGGATGTCCCCTTTATAGACTGCATGGGCCTGATGGCTTTGGCTGGCTGGCTGGTGCTCTAGGAAGTGTAGGCTGGGGATCCCAGGGCACTCTGAGCTAGGGCCACCCTGGTAGGGTATCCGGAACTGAAGTGGGCATGAACCAGAGGGGAGTCCTGTGGCTCTCCATACAGATGGCACCCTGGCAAGACAGCTGAAGTGGGAGTAAGCTGGGGGGAGGGTTTCTCAGGGCATTGCATACAAAGGGCACCCTGGCAAGATGGTTGGAGCTGAAGTGGGCATGGGCCTAAGTGAAATAAGTCAGAAAGACAAATATCATATGATTTCATTTATATATGAAATCTAATGAAAAACAAGTGAACAAACAAAAAAACAGAAACAGAACCATAAATACAGAGAACAAACTTGTGGTTGTGGGGGGGAAAGGGGTGTGGGGATGGAAAAAATAGGTGAAGGGGGTTAAGAGGTACATACTTGCAGTTATAAAATGAATAAGTCATGGGGATAAAAAGTACAGCATAGGGAATATAATCAATAACATTGTAATAATATTACATGGTGACAAATGGTAACTATACTTATCCTGGTGAGCACAGCTTAATGTATAGAACTGTCAAATCACTATGTTGTACACCTGAAACTAATATAACATTGTACGCCAACTATATTTCAAATTAAAAATGTATAATTAAATCTTAGTCTTTTAAAAAAATAATTTCTGTTCAAGGAAATATACCTCAAATGTATTAATATAAAAAAAGAAATACAGGCACTTCTATGCTATGGGGCAATATTAAAATCATTAAACATCCTGGAATTAAACCCAGCATAGTGGTAGTAACAACATTATTTCAACTACATTGAGGTCCTAGGTATATTTATGTTGGGGGGGGAACAGGAGAGGCACAGATGGAGCTGCTGATACAGTTCATACAACAACCCAAAGAGAAGAGAAATTTACTTCATTAAAAGGATGTCATTGTCCCTAATACTGTATATCTTCTGGGAAAGAACAGATTTTTAAAAATAAAACAAATTTAAGGAGATAAGATGGTGGAGGAGTAGGGAATCCTAAGTTCATCTGGTCCCTTGAATTCAGCTAGTTATCAAATCATTCTGAACACCTGAAAATCAATTGGAGATCTGAGAAAACAAAAGCTGCAATTCTACAAATAGAAAAGCGACCACTTTCTGGAAGGTAGGAGGTGCAGAGACTTGAATCCGTAGTGCTATGTCAGAGGATATGGCGGAGGGAAAGGAGCCAGTTTAAGGAGGCTACTGCAAAGTATTATAAACAACATAGTACAAAATTGGAACTTTTAGAAGTCAGCTACAGTGGAGGACATCCATAGCTTAAAGGTGCTCAGGTGGTGAAGTGGAGTGGAATCCCACATATAACAGTGTGGTCTCAGGATGCCCAGGGTCACAAGAAGAATTGAGGTGTCTGAGTGCAGCAGAGCTCCCAGAAGTGGGGAAGCCAGCTGAAAAGAGTGAGTCTAGGTTTTCTAGACTGTGTCTCCAGACAGGGGCCCAGCAAAAGGCAGAAACATAGTGGGGCTCCCCCCCTCCCCTGGAAGGAACAGCTTGGGTCCATGCCAGAGGAGTCTGGAAAATTTTGAGACATGAAACTCAGTTGCGTGGCTGAATAAAAATGCTCAGTCACAGGATGGGTGAACACAGTTCAGACAGAAACCAAGGAGACAAGAGTGATTGACTGCTTTTCTGTGAGGACTCACTGAAGAGTGTGGGGGCACATAGTTTCAACTCCTGGGCTAGACATCAGGGCACTGCCATTTTCATTCTGCCCATCCAGGCTGAAAACCTTTAAGGAGCAAAACAGCGCCACATAGTGGTATCCAGAGCTGCTTACACTGAGTCCGGCCTCCTGGCTAGAGAGGCACATTTCCAGAAGAGGAAGGGCACCTGAGAATCAGCACAACAGGCCCCTCCCCCAGAAGACCAGCAGGAACAACTGGCTAGCCGCATGTTTACTGATCACAGAGAACTGCAAAGCTTCAGCTCTTCAAAACATATAGCATTGTGGCACTTTTTTTTATTCTTTAGTCTTTCATTTGTATTTTTTTCCAGCTATTTTTTATTTTTTTAATTTTTTATTTTTTATATATAGTATTTATAAATATATATATAGTATATGTAAAACTATATATGTATAAATATATATGTATATATATACATACATTTATACTATACATGTATAGTATTTATACATATATATAGTATTTTTGGTTTACTTTCTTGTATTTTATTTTATTTTTTATGTATATAAGTATTTCTTTCATATTTTGGGATCTAGTTTAACAAGCAGACCGAAATACACTCAGAATCTAGTTTTATCTTCTGTTCTGTTTTGTTTCTTGTTTAATTTTTTCTTATTTTCTATTGTTTTTGTTTTCTTCTTTTTTTTCTGTTGTTGTTATTGCTGTTTTTTCTCTCTCTTTTCTATTCTTTTCTGGACAAAATGATGAGATGGAGAAATTTGCCCCAAAAGAAAGAACAGGAGGTAGTACTAACTGCCAGGGATTTAATCAATACAGATATAAGTAAGATGTCTGAACTAGAATTTAAAACAATGATTATAAAGACACTAGCTGGGCTTGAAAAGAACATAGAGGACACTAGAGAATCCCTTACTATAGAAATAAAAGAACTAAAATATAATCAGGCCAAAATTAAAAATACTATTACGAGGATGCAGCCCCAAATGGAGGCTCAGAAAGCAAGGATAAATGAAGCAAATGAGAGTCAGTGATATAGAAGATAAAATGATGGAAAATAAGGAAGCTGAAAAGAAGAGAGTAAGGCAAATACTGGATCACAAAGGGAGACTTCAAGAATTCAAATCTGAAAAGTGAAATAATATCTGGAAAATATAGATTCCAAAAGATGAAGAGAGGGAGAAGGGGGGAGAAGTTTTATTTGAACAAATTATAGCTGAGAACTTGCCTAATCTGGGGAAGGAAACAGGCATTCAAGTCCAGGAGGCACAGAGAACCCCCCTCAAAATCAACAAAAAAGGTCAACACCTCAACATACTGAAGCTTGCAAATTACAGATAGAGAGAAAATACTGAAAGCAGTTTAGGACAAGAGGTCCTTAACCTACAGGGGTAGAAACAAGGCTGGCAGCAGACCAGTCCACAGGGACCTGACTGCCAGAAAGGACAAGCATGATATATTCAATATGCTAAATGGGGAAAATGTGTAGCCAAGAATACTTTATCCAGAAAGGCTGTCATTCAGAACAGGACAGATGAAGAGTTTCCAGAACAAAGAAAAACTAAAGGAATTTGTGCACACTACACCACCCTGCAAGAAATGTTAAAGGGGACTCTTTGAGGAAAGAGAGCTCAAAAGTAACAAAGACCAGAAAGGAACAGAGATAATGTACAAGAAAATAATTTTACAGGCAATACAATGGCACTACCTTCATATCTTTCAATAATTACTCTGAGTGTAAATGGACTAAATGCTCCAATCAAAAGACATAGGGTTTCAGAATAGACTTTTTAAAAAAACAAGAATGATCAATGTGCTGCTTACAAGAGACTCATTTTAGACCCAAAGACACCTACAAATTGAAAGTGAGGGGGTAGAGAACTATTTATTATGCTAATGGACATTAAAAGAAAGCTGGAATAGCAATCCTTATATCAGACAAACTAGATTTTAAATTAAAGACTATAATAAGAGATGAAGAAGGACACTATATCATAACAAAGAGTCTATCAAACAAGAAGATCTAAAAATGCAAATATTTATTCCCCTAATGTGGGAGGAGCCAAATATATAAATCAATTAATAACAAAATTAAAGAAACACATTGATAATAATACAGTAATAGTAGGGGATGTTACAACCCCATTCACAGCAATAGACAGATCATCTAAGCAGAAGATCAACAATGAAACAAGGGCTTTGAATGACACATTGGATCAGATTAACGTAACAGATATATTTAGAACATTTCATTCTAAAGCAACAGAATACACATTCTTTTCAAGTGCACATGGAACATTCTCCAGATTAGATCACATACTAGGTCACAAATCAGGTCTCAACTGGTACAAAATGATTGAGATAGTCCATACATGTTTTCAGACAACAATACTTTAAAACTTGAAGTCAACTACAAGAAAAAATTTGGAAGGACCACAAATACATGGAGGATAAAGAGCATCCTATTAAAGAATGAATGGGTCAATCAGGAAATTAAAGATGAATTAAAGAACTACATGGAAGCAAAAGAAAATGAAAACATGACAGTTCAGAACCCTTGGAATGCATCAAAGGCAGTACTAAGAGGCAAGTATATAGTGATACAGGCCTCCCTCAAGAAATAAAAAAGGTCTCAAATACACAACCTAAACTTACACCTAAAGAGTCTGGAAAAAGAACTGCAAATAAAGCCTAAATCCAGCAGGAGAAGAGAAATAATAAAGAATAGAGCAGAAAACAAGGATATAGAAATCAAAAAATCAGTAGAACAGATCAAAAAACCTAGGAGCTGCTTCTTTGAAAGAATTAATAGGATTGATAAATCCCTAGACAGATGATTCAAAAAGAAAAGAAAAAAAATAAAATCATGAATGAAAAAGGAGAGATCACAACCAACACCAAAGAAATACAATTATAAGAGAATGAGGAATTATATGTCAACAAATTAGGCAATCTGGAAGAAATAGATGCATTCCAAAAAAACATATAAACTACCAAAACTGAAACAGGATGAAATAGAAAAGCTGAACAGACCCATAACAAGCAAAGAAATTGAATTAGTAATCAAAAATCTCCCAACAGACTCCAGAGTCAGATGGCTTCCCAGAAGAATTCTACCAAACATTTAAAGAAGAATTAACACCTATCCTTCTCAAATTGTTCCAAAAAATAAAAATGGAAGGAAAACTTCCAAACTCACTCTATGAGGCCAGCATTACCTTGATCCCAAAACCAGACATATACTTCAATAAAATGGAGAATTACAGTCCAGTATCCCTGATGACCATGAATGCAAAAGTTCTCACCAAGACACTAGCTAACCAGTTCCAACAGTACATTAAAAAGATTATTCACCACAACCAAATGGGATTTATTCCTGAGCTGAAGGGGTGGTTCAATATCCACAAATCAATGTGATACACTACATTAATAAAAGGAAGAAGAACCATATGCTCCTCTCAATAGAGGAGAAAAAGCATTTGACAAAATACAACATCCTTTCTTGATAAAACCCCTCCAGCATGTATAGATAGAGGGACCATATCTCAACATCATAAAGGTCATATAAGAAAGACCCACAGCAAATATGATCCTCAATGGGGAGAAACTGAAAGCTTTTCCCCTAAGATCAGGAACATGATAGGGATGTCCATTCTTACCACTGTTGTTCAATATATCACTGGAAGTCCTAGCCTCAGCAATCAGACCACAAAAAGAAATAGAAGTCATCTAAATTGGCAAAGAAGAAGTGAAACTTTCACTCTTTGCAGACGACATGATACTCTATGTAGAAAACCCAAAAGATTCCACCAAAAAATTGCTAATACTGATATAGGAATTCAGCAAAATCACAGGATATAAAATCAATGTACAGAAGTAACTTGGTTTTCTATACACTAACAATGAAACAGAAGAATGAGAAATCAAGGAATCAATCCGATTTACAATGGTACCAAAAACCATAAGATGCCTAGGAATAAACGTAACCGAAGAGGTAAAGAATCTGTACTCTGAATACTATAGAACACTTATGAAAGAAATTGAGGAAGACACAAAGAAATGGAAAAACATTCCAAACTCATGGATTGCAACAACAAATATTGTTAAAATGTATATGCTACACAAAGCAAACTACACATTCAATGCAATCCTTATCAAAATACCATCATCATTTTTCACAGAGATGGAACAATCCTAAAATTGGTATGGAACCAGAAAAGACCCTGAATAGCTAAAGGAGTGTTGAAAAGGAAAATCAAAGCTGGAGGCATCACAATTCTGGACTTCAAGCTGTATTACAAAGATGTAATCATCAAGACAGTATGGTATTGGCACATGTAGACAAATAGATCAATGGAAGCGAATAGAGAACCCAGAAATGTGCCCTCAATTCTATGGCCAACTAATCTTTGACAAAGTAGGAAAGAATATCCAATGGAAAAGACAGTCTCTTCAACAAATGGTGTTGGGAAAATTGCACAGCCATATGCAGTAGAATGAAACTGGACCACATTTCTCAAAATGGATCAAAGACCTAAATGTGAGATAGAAATGCATCAAAATCCTAGAGGAGAACACAGAAAGCAACCTCTTTGACTTTGGCTGTAGCAATTTCTTACTAGACAAATCACAGGAGGCAAGGGAACAAAAGCATAAATGAACTATTGGGACTTCATGAGGATAAAAAGCTTTTACACATCAAAGGAAATAGTCAACAAAACTAAAAGGCAACCTACAGAATGGGAGAAGATATTCACAAATGACATATCAAACTCAACACCAAGAAAACAAAAAATCCAGTCAAGAAAGGAGAAGACATGAATAGACACTTTTCCAAAGAAGACATCCAAATGGCCAACAGACACGTGAAAAAATGCTCAACATTACTCAGCATCAGGGAAATACAAATCAAAAGCATGAGATACCATCTCACACCAGTCAGAATGGCTAAAATAAACAACTTAGGAAACACGAGATATTGGTGAGGATACAGAGAAAGGGGAACCCTCTTACACTGTTGGTGGGAATTCAAACTGGAGCAACCACTCTGGAAAACAGTATGGAAGTTCCTCAAGAAGTTAAAAATAGAATTACCATATGACCCAGCAATTGCCCTACTAGGTATTTATCCAAAGGATACAAACATAGTGATTTGAAAGGGCACATGCACCCCAACGTTTATAGCAGCAATGTCCACAATAACAAAACTATGGAAAGAGCCAGATGTCCATCAAAAGATGAATGGATAAAAAAGAAGTGGTGTAGGGATTCGGAAGGAAAGATGGCAGAGGAGTAGGGGACCCTATTTCAACTGGTCCCCGGAATTGAGCTGGATATCTACCAGACCACTCTGAGCACCCATGAAACCAGCCTGAGATGTAAGATCTGGATCTCTACAAAAAGAATATCGCAGATGGTTGGTTTCGAGGTAGGAAGCGGGGAGCTGTGATTCTGCAGGCAGATATCAGAGGATAAATGGCAGCGGGAGGGTGCCTGGCCGTGAGGATCCTACACCGCTGGTTAGAGACAGCCTTGTGCGCTGGGGACGGGGCACAGACTTGCAGACCGGGAGCGGTGGGGAAAGGACTTTAGGGCAGCCCCCGGGGCGGAAACCCGGAACGGCAGGGTCACACGTGCGAACTGGGAGCGGCTGGTGGTTTCAGAAGCACAAAGGGCAGAGACACGCCCCGACCTAGAGGCAGGACTGGGGGCGCTGCAGAGGAGCACACAACCCAGGCCGCTGCAGTTTATAGCAGCACGGACAGAAACAGAGACAGTATGGCCTGGAGAGCTCACTGAAGAACAGAATGGGGTCTCTCTGTTCTGAGGCAGAGGGTTGGAAACGGTCTCTTCTGCTCTGACTCAAGGAAGAGACATGGAAAGCCACCAGGGAAAGCTGCCAGAGAACAAAAGCCCCCAAAACTGATTCCCACTGAACCCATTCCCCGCCAGAGGGGGGCAGGGCAACTCCGCCCAAACAGGGTTGCCTGAGTAACAGCACGGCAGGCCCCTCCACCAGAAGACAGGATGGGAAAACAAGAAGCCAGCAACCCCAAGGTCCCAAGAAAACAGGTGCATCTTGCTTGGGTTCTGGTCAATAATTTGGACTCTACACAATCCCTCAACCACCCATCAACAGAATGACTAGGAGGAGGAACCCACAAAATAGAAAAGACTCAGAGATTATGACTTATGCTGCAGATTTACAAATGGATGCAGATATAACCAAGATGTCGGAGATGGAATTCAGGCTAGCAATTGTGAAGACAATGGCTAGAAGGGAGAAATCAATTAATGGCAACATAGAATCTCTAAGGGCAGAACTGAAAGCTGAATTGGCAGAACTTAAAAATGCTATCAGTGAGATCCAGTTCAATCTAGATAATTTAACAGCTACTGTAAGTGAGGCAGAAGAACGAATAAGCGACCTGGAAGACAATATAATAGATAAAAAGGGAAAAGAGGAGGCCAGGGAAAAACAACTCAGAATCCATGAAAATAAAATCAGAGAAATAAGTGACACCATGAAGCATTCCAATGTCAGAATAATTGGAATCCTGGAGGGAGTGCAGAGAAAAAGAGGACTAGAAGATGTATTTGAGCAAATTGTAGTTGAGAACTTCCCTAAACTGGGGAATGAAAAAAACATTCACATCCTAGAGGCAGAAAGGACCCCTACCAAGATCAAGGAAAACACGCCAACACGCTGGCATGGAATAGTAAAACTTGCAAACCTTAGAACCAAGGAAACCATCTTAAGGGCAGTTAGGGGGAAGAGATTCCTTACATACAAAGGGAGGAACATCAGATTAACGTCAGACCTATCCCCAGAGACCTGGCAAGCCAGAAAGGCCTGGCAAGACGTATTCAGGGTGCTAAATGAGAAGAACATGCAGCCAAGAATACTTTATCCAGCAAGGCTGTCATTTAGAATGGATGGAGAGATACAGAGCTTCCATGATCAGCAGAAACTGAAAGAATATGTGACCACTAAGCCTACCCTGCAAGAAATATTAAGGGGGGTTCTACAAAAGGAGAAAGACCCCAAGAGTGATATACAACAGAAATTTACAGGGACAATCTATAAAAACAACGTCTTCATGGGCAACATGATGACAATTAATTCATATCTTTCAATAATCACTCTCAATGTGAATGGCCTAAATGCTCCCATAAAACGGCACAGGGTTGCAGATTGGATAAAAAGACAGGACCCATCCATATGCTGCCTACAAGAGACTCATTTTGAACCAAAAGATACATCCAGACTGAAAGTGAAGGGATGGAGATCCATCTTCCATGCCAGCGGACCTCAAAAGAAAGCTGGGGTAGCAATTCTTATATCAGACAAATTAGATTTTAAAACAAAGTCTGTAGTTAGAGACACAGAAGGACACTTTATCATTCTTAAAGGGTCTATCCAACAAGAAGATCTAATAATTGTAAATATCTATGTCCCCAACATGGGAGCAGCCATTTACAAAAGCCAACTGCTAAACAAAATAAAGAGTCATATTGAAAACAATACATTAATTGGAGGAGACCTCAAGACTCCACTCTCAGCAATGGACAGATCATCTAAGCCAAAAATCAACAAAGAAAAAAGAGCTTTGAATGATACACTGGACCAGATGGACCTCATAGATATGTACAGAACATTCCACCCTAAAACAACAGAATACTCATTCTTCTCAAGTGCACATGGAACTTTTTCCAGAATGGACCACATACTGGGTCACAAATCAGGTCTCAACCGATACCAAAAGATTGAGATTATTCCCTGCATATGCTCAGACCACAGTGCTTTAAAACTGGAACTCAATCACAAGAAAAAATTTGGAAGAAATTCAAACACTTGGAATCTAAAGACCACTCTGCTCAAGAATGTTTGGGTCAACAAGGAAATCAAAGAAGAACTTAAACAATTCATGGAAATCAATGAGAACAAAAACACATCGGTCCAAAACCTATGGGATACTGCAAAGGCGGTCCTAAGGGGGAAATACATAGCCATCCAAGCCTCACTCAAAAAAATAGAAAAATCCCGAATAAAACAACTAATTCTACACCTTAAAGAACTAGAGAAAAAGCAACAAACGATGCCTAAGCCATGCATTAGAGGAGAAATAATTAAAATTAGAGCAGAAATGAATGAATTAGAAACCAGAAACGGTAGATCAGATCAACAAAACTAGAAGTTGGTTCTTTGAAGGAATTAATAAGATCGATAAACCACTGGCCAGACTTATCCAAAAGAAAAGACAAAGGACCCAAATTAATAAAAATATGAATGAAAGGGGAGAGATCATGACTAACACCAAGGAAATAGAAAAAATTATTAGAAATTATTATCAACAACTATACGCCAATAAACTGAGCAATCTGGATGAAATGGAGGCCTTCCTGGAAACCTATAAGCTGCCAAGACTGAAACAGGAAGAAACTGACAACCTGAATAGGCCAATAACCAGTAATGAGATTGAAGCAGTGAAGTCAAGAGTCCAGGGCCTGATGGATTCCCTGGGGAATTCTACCAAACATTCAAAGAAGAAATAATACCTATTCTCTTGTGCTCTTTCAAAAAATAGAAACAGAAAGAAAACTTCCAAACTCATTCTATTAGGCCAGCATTACCTTAATGCCCAAACCAGGCAAAGACCCCATCAAAAAGGAGAATTTCAGACTGATATCCCTGATGAATATGGATTCCAAAATCCTCAACAAAATCCTAGCTAATAGGATCCAACAATACATTAAAAGGATCATCCACCACGACCAAGTGGGATTTATCCCCGGATGCAAGGGTGGTTCAACATTCGCAAGTCAATCAATAAGATAGAAGACATTAATAAGAGGAAGGAGAAGAACCATATGGTCCTCTCAATTGATGCAGAAAAAGCATTTGACAAATACAACATCCTTTCCTGATTAAAACTCTTCAGAGTATAGGGATAGAGGGAACATTCCTCAAGTTCATAAAATCCACCTATGAAAAACCCACAGTGAATATCATCCTCAATGGGGAAAAGCTGAGAGCCTTTCCCTTATGATCAGGAACACATCACGGATGCCCACTTTTGCCACTATTGTTCAACATAGTACTAGAAGTCCTAGCAACAGCAATCAGACAACAAAAAAAAATAAAAGTATTCAAATTGGCAAAGAAGAAGTCAAACTCTCTCTTTTCACAGATGATATGATACTTTATGTGGAAAACACGAAAGACTCCACCCCCAAATTACTAGAACTCATACAGCAATTCAGTAATGTGGCAGGATACAAAATCAATGCACAGAAATCAGTTGCTTTCTTATACACTAACAATGCAACTGTAGATAGAGAAATTAGAGAATCGATTCCATTTACAATAGCACCAAAAACCATAAGATACCTTGGAATAAACCTAACCAAAGAAGTTAAGGATCCATACTCTAGGAACTACAGAACACTCATGAAAGAAATTGAAGAAGACACAAAAAGATGGAAAAATATTCCATGCTCATGGATCGGAAAAATAAACATTGTTAAAATGTCTATGGTACCCAGAGCATTCTATACCTTCAATGCCATCCCGATCAAAATTCCAATGACATTTTTCAAAGTGCTGGAACAAACAATCCTAAAATTTGTATGGAATCAGAAAAGAGCCCAAATCGCCAAGGAAATGTTGAAAAAGAAAAACAAAGCTGGGGCATCACGTTGCCCAATTTCAAGCTATATTACAAAGCTGTGATCACCAAGACAACATGGTACTGGCACAACAACAGACGTATAGACCAATGGAACAGAATAGAGAACCCAGATATGGACCCTCAACTCTATGGTCAAATAATCTTTGACAAAGCAGGAAAAAACATGCAATAGAAAAAAGTCTCTTCAATAAATGGTGCTGGGAAAATTGGACAGCCACATGCAGAACAATGAAACTCGACCATTTTCTAACACCATACACAAAGATAAACTCAAAATGGATGAAAGACCTCAATGTGAGAAAGGAATCCTTCAAAATCCTAGAGGAGAACATAGGCAGTAACCTCTTTGACATCGCCCACAGCAACTTCTTTCAAGATACATCTACAAAGGCTAGTGAAACAAAAGCAAAAATGAGCTTTTGGGACCTCATCAAGATAAGAAGCTTCTGCACAGCAAGGAAACAGTCAACAAAACAAAGAGGCAACCCACAGAATGGGAGAAGATATTTGCAAATGTCACTACAGATAAAGGGCTGGTATCCAAGATCTATAAAGAACTTCTCAATCTCAACACACAAAAAACAAATATTCAAGTCAAAAAATGGGCAGAAGATATGAAAAGACACTTCTCTGAAGAAGACATACAAATGGCTAACAGACACATGAGAAAATGTTCATCATCATTAGCCATCAGGGAAACTCAAATCAAAAGCACATTGAGATACCACCTTACACCAGTTAGAGTGACAAAAATGGACAGGGAAAGAAACAACAAATGTTGGAGAAGTTGTGGAGAAAGGGGAACCCTCTTACACTGTTGGTGAGAATGCAAGTTGGTACAGCCACTTTAGAAAACAGTGTGGAGTTTCCTCAAAAATTTAAAAATAGAGGTACTCTATGACCCAGCAATTGCACTACTGGGTATTTACCCCAAAGACACAGATGTAGTGAATAGAAGGGCCATATGCACCCCAATGTTCATAGCAGCAATGTCCAGAATAGTCAAACTGTGGAAAGAGCTGAGATGCCCTTCAACAGATGAATGGGTAAAGAAGATGTGGTCCATATGTACAATGGAATATTACTCAGCCATCAGAAAGGATGAATACCCACCCTTTACATCAACAGGGATGGGACTGGAGGAGATTATGCTAAGTGAAATAAGACAAGCAGAGAAAGTCAATTATCATATGGTTTCACTTATTTGTGGATCATAAGGAATAGCATGGAGGACATTAGAAGGAAGGGAAAAATGAGGGGGGCGGGAATTGGAGGGAGAGATGAACCATGAGAGACTATGAACTCTGAGAAACAAACAGGGTTTTAGAGGGGAGGCGTGAGAGGGGGATTTGTTAGCCCAGTGATGGGTATTAAGGAGGGCATGTACTACATGGAGCACTGGGTGTTATATGAAAACAATGGATCATGGATCACCACATCAGAAACTAATGATGTACTGTATGGTGACTAACATAACCAATAAAATTAAAAAAAAAAAAGTGGTGTATACAGACACACACAGTGGAATATTACTCAGCCATCAAAAAGAATGAAATCTTGCCATTTGCAAGGATGTGGATAGAACTAGAGGGTATTATGCTAAGCAAAATAAATCAGTCAGAGAAAGCAAATACCATGTTTTCACTCATATGTGGAATTTAAGCAACAAAACAGATGAACATAGGGGAAAGGAAAGAAAAGTAAAATAAGATGAAAACAGAGAGGTTGGCAAATCATAAGAGCCTCTTAACTATAGGAAACAAACTGAGCGTTGCTGGAGGGGAGGTGGGTAGAGTGATGGGGTAATTGGGTGATGGACATTAAGGAGGGTACTTGAAGTAAAGAGCACTGGGTGTTGCATGCAACTGATGAATCACTAAATTCTACCTCTGAAACTAATAATACAGTATATGTTAACTAAACTAAATTTAAATATAAACAAATAAAACAAATTCAAAATTACTGCACAGAAGGTGACATCAGCAAGACAGAGGGCTAGGATGTCCCAAAACTCATCTCCCCCCAACAAAACCGGAAGAAAACTAACAAGAACTATAAACTCTAAATTAGAGAAAACAACTCAGGGAAAACTCTAGACAACAAAGAGCCAGCAAATATCCAAGGAGCTCAAAAATCGAGAATGGCTACATAGAAAACTAAAGGAAGCATATTACCTGTGTCATCCAGTCCCCTAGCCAGGAGCTGTCCCACATCTAGAAGAATGCCCTCAGAGGAAGTTCACCACACAGGGAGGAGAGCAGGAGAACCATAGGAAGCCTCACCATTGTGGATATTTGCAGCTTTTGCTATGGATGTCTCCCACAGTCTTCACTGATATTGATTCCAGCTGATGGAGTAGTATCGAGTGCACCACTCTGCGTCTACTCCCTAGGCTAGAGTTGTTGTCAAAGTGAGACTTACCCTCAGGGGCCCCAATCACTGCTATGCCCTACTCTCAGAGAACTGGTATCACAATACTTCATCATCTATGAAAGTGGAGCTGCCACTGCTCTTAGCCCACCCCCAGCCCCAGGTCAGGGCTTTGTCCCACCATTACCAGGGCAGCCTCCACTGCCCTGAGTCTGCCCCCTGGGTCACAAGTTTTGCTTTGACAGTCATTATTAGGGCCCTGCTGTTGTCTTCCTGATCCCCTCTCACCAGGTTCCACATCTTGGCTCTGGGTTATCATTACAAAGTATGCTACCGCTGCCCTGGCCAACCCCCATCTCAGGTCAAGACTCTAAACTGTCATTGCTGAAACAGGCTCTCACTTCTCTGAACCTTACTCCCTGGGCTCTTGGTCATACCTCTGACCCATTATTGCCATGGGTGCTACTACTGACATGAGTCCCATTCTCCCCACCCCATGGCAGGTTGTGGCTCTGATCAGTTGCTGGGGCCATGCTGCTTCTATACTGAGCTCCACCTGCAAGTCCTAAATCAAGACTCTGAACTCTGAGTACAAGGGTGCTACTGCTGACCTGAGCCCTACCCCTAAGTTTTCAGGTTGGGGGTCTGACCCATTATAGCTAGAACCAGGCTACCATTGTCTTGAGCTTCATCCCTCAGATCCTAGGTCACAGGGCTCCCAACTGGCATTGCCAAGGCTGTGCTGCCACTGTTGTACCCATCTCCCTGAATCCTTACATATGGCTTTAACAGACCACCACAAGTTGTGCGGCTGCTATCCTGTGGCTGCCTATGGAGGCCACAATTGAAACTTTGACCTGCCATCTCCCTGTTGTGCTAGTACAGCACCCTGACCCCTGGACCCATGAGACATAGGTACTGGTTCCATGAGATATCTACACAGGCCCACACCCTAGACACTAGTGCCATAGCTGCAGCAATTGTGCATATGACCCAGGACCCAAGTGCTATGGTAGTTTCACATGACATGATTTGACAAACATTGGTTCCAATAGTGTTCTGAGGGCTCTGAGTGTCAGGACACCCAACCAGGCACTGGGAAGGATCTTCTTGGCTAGAACCTCCTCCCAGAGGCATAAAAGGAGAGGGGGGAGAATAGGAAGACACCAGCAGCCTCACCCTCTGAAGATATAAATAGCCCTACCTGCTACTACTACCTGCAGGGCCCCTGTAGGCTTAGCCACAGAAGACCCCTATAATCTGGCCAATGGCAACCTCGCCAATGGAATAGCATAGAGAATGTACCACTGTGCCTTCTCAGGAACCAAAGATGCTGGATCCCACCCAGCTGGCACCCTTACAGCCACCTCTAGGTGGAAGTCTTTTATTAATGAAGCCATTTTGAAAAGACTGGAAGAGGTAACAGCAACCTCAAATCCACAGACATCAATGCAAACCCATCAAAAACGTGAAAAAGCAAGGAAATATGACACCACCAAAGGAACAAAATAATACTTCAGCAATGAGCCCAAAGAAATGGAGATCTGTGAGTTATCTGAAAAAGAATTCAAAATAATGATTTTAAGGAAGCTCGGTGGATTTGGAACACAGACAAATCAATGAACTCAGGAAAATAATACATGAACAAAACAAGAAATTCAACAAAGATCTAGAAATCATCAAAAGAACCAAACAGAAATTCTGGAGATGAAGAATATAATGAAGTAAAAAATGCAATAGATACCTTCAACAGTAAGATTAATCAGGCAGAAGAAAGAATCTTTGAGCTCGAGAACAGGTCTCATCATATTATCCAGTCAGAAGAGAATAAAGAAATTAGAATGAAAAAGAATGAAAAAAACTACACAAACTGTGGGACATAATCAAAAGTAACAATATTTGCATTATGGGAGGAGAGGAGGGAAAGGGACAGAAATTTATTTAAGGAAAAATGGCTGAAAACTTCTCAAATCTGGGGAGAGTTATGGCCATCCAAGTACAGGAAGCTCAAAGATCCTCAAAGAGAATTCAGCTTAAAGAGATCTTCACTGAAACACATTATAATCAAGCTCTCAAAAATCAGTGCAAAGTGAGAATCTCGAAAGCAGCAAAAGAAAAAAGAATCATCACATACAAGTGAACCAAAAATACTTTCCCCAGCAAAGCTGTCATTTGGAAATGAAGGAGAGATGAAAAATGTCCCATATAAAAGTTGAAGGAATTCATAACCACTATACCTAAATTACAAAAAATGCTAAAGGAAGTTCTTCAAGATGAAAAAAAAGTGCTAATAAGTAATATGAAAACATACAAAGGTATAAAATTCACTGGTAAAGTTACATATATAAATTCAAAATACTCATAATACATTGGTGGGGGTATAAATCACTTTGAAATCTAGCATATAGGTTAAGAGATCAAAGTTTTCAAAATAGCTAGAGCTATAATAGTATGTTAATGGATACAAAATATAAAAAGATTAAAATTGGAACATCAACATAAACTGTGGGGGGCAAGTAAATACATAAAAGTTGATTATGTCACTGAAGTTAAGCTGTTATCTGTTTAAAGTAGATAATTATAATATGTATTTTGGAAAGCCTCCTGGTAACCAGAGAGCAAAAACCTATAATAGATACAAAAATGATAAAGAGAAAAGAATCAAAGCAAACCACTGCAAAAAATTATCAACTCACAAAGAAAGATAGCAGGATGGGAAGAACGAAACTAAGGAACAACAAAAGAATCGGAAAGTAATTCACAAAATGATTATAGTAAGTCCTTATTTATCAATAATTACTTTAAATATAAATGGTTTAAATTGGACACAAAGAGACTGAATGGATAAAAAATGGATTATCTATATGCTGTATTGAAGAGACTCACTTAAGCATTAAGAAAACTCACAGGCTGAAAGTGAAGGGATGCAAAAAGATATTTCAAGGAAATGGAAACCAAAAGAGAGCAGGAGTAGCTATACTTAGATAAGGCAAAATACATCTTAAATCGAAAATTGTAATAATAGAAAAAGTCCTTATATAATGACAAAAATGTCAATTAGCCAGGAGTATATACCAATTATAAGCACCTATTCACTCAATACTGTAGCACCTAAATATATTAAACAATTATTAACAGATTTGAAGGGAGAAAAAGAAAAGCAATAATAGTAGGGGACTACAATACTCCACTTTCAGCAATGGATACATCATTCAGAAAGAAAATCAATAAAGGAATAATGGATTTGGATGACACTTTAGAACAAATGTACCTAAAATACATACAGAATATTCCATCTAGCAGCAGCAGAATATACATTCTTGTCAAGCTCACATGGAATATTCTCCAAGATAGATCACATGATAGGTCAGAAAATGTCTCCAAATTTAAGAATATTGAAATTATACCAACTATCTTTTCCAACCACAACAGCATGAAACTAGAAATCAATAACAGGAAGAAAGCTGAAAAATTCAGGTGGAGATTAAACAACATGTTTCTGAACAACCAATGAGTCAAAGAAGAAATCAAAAGGGAAATAAAAAATAAATATTGAACCAAACAAAAATGGAAGCATTACATATCAAAATATATGAGATGCTTCAAAAGCAGTTCTAGGAGGAAAATTTATAGTGATAAATGCCTAGATTAGGAAACAAGAAATATCTCAAATACACAACCTCACTTTATACTTCAAGGAATTAGAAATAGAAGAACAAACTGTCCAACGTTAGCAGAAGAAAGGAAATAGCAAAGATCAGAGCAAAACAAACTAGAGACCAGAAAAACAATAGAAAAGATCAATGAAACTAAGAGCTCATTCTTTGAAAAGATAGATAAAATTGACAAACTTTTAACCAGATTAACTAAGAAAACAAGAGAGAGGATTCAAATAAATAAAATCAGAAATGAAAGATGAGAGGCAAGGAGTTAAAAATGGTGGAGGAATAGGGGAACCAGAACCCTAAGCTTGTCTTGTACCTCAAACACAGCTAGATAGTTATTAAATCATTCTGAACACCTGAGAAATCAATCTGAGGTCTGAGAGAACAAAACTACAAATCTACAAATAGAAAAGTGACCACATTTTGGAAGGTAGGATGTATGGACAGCTGACTTGGGGGAGATATAGCTGTGAGTATGGCAACAGGGAGGGAGCCTGCATACAGAGGCTACTGCAAAGTATTATAAGCAGTGGAGCACAAAATCCAAACTTTTAGAAGTCCAATACTGGAGGATGTGCCTAGCTTAAAGGTGCTCAGATAGCAAAGTGAGGCAGAATCCCAGTAGTGACAGCATGGTTTGAGGATCCCCTGGGTCACAAGAAAAATGGGTGGTGCCAACCTGCTGCAATGTTACCAGGCAGAGGAGCGGGGAAGCCAGCTGAGAGCAGAAGGTCTTGGTGCTGGCTTTCTCCACTGTTTTGCTATAAACCATGAACCACTGCACAGTCATGCTACTGCTTTCCTGGGACTGGCTGTAAACAGCAAAAGCATGGCAGACCCTTGCCCAGAGGGACATCATGAATCCACACCATGGGAGTCCCTAAAATTTGTAGTTTTGAAACTCAGTCCTGTACCTGAGATTAAAAAAAAAAAAAAAAAAAGCTCAGACACAGGGAGGGTGAATGCAGGGTTCAGACAGAAACCAAGGACACAAAGAGAGGTGGTTGATTGCACTTCTATGAGGGCTCACTGAAGAATGGGGGTTTTGAACTTTCAGCTCTGGGACTAGAGAGCTGGGCGCCACCATACTCATCCTACCCAATAGCACTGAATGACTTCAGCGAACAAAAGAGTGCTACATAGTGGAGGCCCAACCCACTTACAGCAAGCCCTGCCCCACTGTGCCCTGGAGAAACATTTCCACTGAAAGAAGCCAGATTGAGAATCAGCCCAGCAGGCCCTTCCACCAGAAGACAAGCACAAACAATTTGCTCCCACCAAGTCTACTGATCACAGAGTGCTGCAAAGATTGAGCTCTAGGGGAAATAGGATCTAGCTTCCTTTTATTTTTAATTATTTATTATTATTATTTGTTCATTTATTTTCTGATTTTTTCAATTCCCTTTAAAATTGATTAATTTAATTTTTATTTATGTATATATTATGTATTTTTTTAATTTTTGTTTTATTTTTTTATTTTTTTATTTGGGGATCTAGATTCTTTTAACAAGCAGACCAAAACACACCCAGGATCTGGGGGGGGGAGTGGCTTCTTGGGCTTTTTCTTTGTTTTTTGTTTCTTTGTTTGTTTTTTCTTTCTTCCTTTCTTTTCTGGACAAAATGACAAGACAGAAAAATTCACCCCAAAAGAAAAAACAGGAAGTAGAACTCACCACCAGGGATTTAATCAATATAGATATAAGTAGTATGCCAGAACTATAATTTAAAATAACAATTATAAAGATACTATCTGGACTTGAAAAAAGCATAGAAGACACTAGGGAATCCCTTACTGCAGAGATAAAAGAACTAAAATCTAATAAGGCCAAAATTAAAAATGCAAACCCAAAGGAATGCCATGACAACAAGAATGGACAAACTAGAGTAATGAATCAGTGATATAGAAGGTAAAATTGTGGAAAATAATGAAGCTGAAGAGGGAAAGAAAGGTATTGGATCAAGAAAAAAAAAGAGGATTCAAATAAACAAAATGACAAATGAGAGAGAAGAAATAACAACCAAGCAACAACACTGAAGAAATACAAACAACTGTGTCCAGAAAAGGAAGAATATTATGAAAACATATGCCAAAAAATTGGACAAACTAGAAGAAATGAATAAATTCCTAGAAAAATATATCCTAGCAAAACTTAAGCAGGAAGAAATTGAAAATTTGAACAGAATGATTACTAGCTAAGAAATTGAATCAGTCATCAAAAAAAATTCCAACAAAAATCCAGAACCAGATAGCTTCACATGGGATTTTTATCAAACATTTAAAGGAGAGTTAATACCTATTCTTCTCAAACTATTCCAAAAAATAAGAGAGAAAGGAAAACTTCTAAATTCATTCTAAGGGGCCAGCATGACCCTGATTCCAAAACCAAATAAAGACACCACAGAGAAAGAGAACTAAAGGCCAAATAAGTCTGATGGATATAGATGTAAAAATCCTCAAAAAAAATTAGCAAACCGAATCCAACAATACATTTAAAAAATCATTCACCATGATCAAGGGAACAAGGGATGCAAGGATGGTTCAATATTTGCAAATCTATCAACATAGTACATCACATCAATAAGAGAAAGGATTAAAAAAATATATGATTATTTTGATAGAAACGTCATACTCAATGGGTAAAAACTGAGAGATTTTTCCCTAAGATCATGAGCAAGACAATATCTATTTTCACCACTTTTATTCAACATAGTCCCAGCCACAGCAATCAGAAAAAAAAAAAGAAATAAAGGGCAGTTGAGTGGGTAAGGAAGAAATAAAACTTTCACTATTTGCAGATGAGATGAAACTATATATAGAAAACCCGAAAGATTCCACCAAAAACTGCTAGAACTGATAAATGATTCAGTAAATTCTCAGGATATAAATCAACATACTGAAATCTGTTGTATTTGTATATATTAATAACAAAGAAGCAAAAAGAGAAGTTAAGAAAAGAATCCCATTTGTAACTACAACAAAAATAATAAAATACCAGAGGAGTCCAAGATGGCAGAGGACTAGGAGACCTTAATTTTGTCTGCTCCTAGGAATTCAGCTAGACAACTATCAAATCATTCCAAACACCTGCGAACTCAACCAGAGATCGAAGAAAAAGATAGCTGCAAATCTATGAATAAAAAAGTGACCATTTTCTACAAGGTAGGAAGTGTGGAGAAGTGAATCCAAGGTGATATATGGGAAGATAGACTGTGGGGGGAGGGAGCCTCAGTCAACCAGCTACCAGCACGTGATAGAGCAGCGGAGCACAAAATTGGAATTTATAGAAGTCAGCTAAGCAATGGAGAGGGATATCACGCAGGTGGCTAAGCAGGGGGTGGGGGTGGAACACTTGCAAGAACAGTGTGGTCTCAATCCTTGGGGTCACAGGAAGACTGGGGGTGCCTGAGTGTGACAGAACTCCCAGAGTGGGGAAACAGGCTGCAAAGAGTGAGCCCAAAAGTGGGCTCTCAGCTCAGCGTTGCCATAAACTGTGATCCACAGCACAGTAGGGCCTCTGTTCTTCTAGCAGGGGCCCAACAAGCAGCAGAACTGGAGAGAGCCCCCTTCCTCCTGGGAGGAAGGGTGCAGGAGCGAGTCTCAGGAGTCTACTGGGATTGGAGACTTCAAACAAGGTCATGTGCCTGAGATAGAAATGCTTAGTCACAGGCCAGGTGAGCACGGAGTGCAGCCAGAGACAAGTGAGACAGTACTGATTGACTGCTTTTCTCTGAGGGCTCACAGAGGAGAGGGGCCCTGAGCTTTCAGATCTGGGGCCAGAGATTGGGAGGCCACCCTTATTCTCATCTTCTGAACCTGCATGGAAAGCCTTCAGGGAACAAAAGATACAGAGAACAAACCAGAGCAGATTACTTAGCCTGGCCCCCTGGCAAGGGAGGAGCAATTCTGCCTGGGGCAAAGACATTTGAGAATCAATGCAACAGGCCCCTCCCCCAGAAGATGCATGAGTCTGTGGAGTTTGGTCAGTCTGGACAGAAGTGGAGACAGACTGACCTGGAGGATCTTTTGAGGGTGGTGGACCACCCACGACATTGCGGCTCTGGGCTAGAGATTCCCTCATGGCCACGTTTGCTCTGACCCTCTAAAGAGAAGCAAAAAGAGGCCAGGGAACAAAAGCACACAGCCAACCAGCTCACATTAAGCCCAGCCCCCTGACAAGGGGGAGGAGCTCCACCCATGCAAAGACGCCTGAGAAGCCAAGTAGCAGGGCCCTCCTCCAGAACAGACTGGAAGAACAGGTGAATGATAAGCTTAAGCTTATTTCCCACAGGACTATAAAACTCCAGGGCCAGGAGAAAATAATATAGGGAGATCCAGGTGTTCCCTCACGACTCATTTATACTTCAGGCTAACATTTTACATTTCATTTTTAGTTTAGTTTCTTTTCTTATTCTTTCATTTTTTTAACCTGCTCCAATTTCAAATAGATTTTTATTTCCCAACCTATGTTTTTAGGTCACTTACTAACTTTCATTTTTTCACATATATGTTTCATAGATTTATGCAACATAATAGCTCGTTTGTTACTCCATTCAATTTTATCTTGATATTCTGATTTTTTGTGCAATTTTCGGATATATTGTCTTCTAACAGACTGAAAATCAAGCAGGAACAGGCAGATCACCCTGCTTTGTCCACCCTAAGAGATTATACTCTCTCTCTCCGATCTCCTTTTTTTTTTCTTTTTTCTTTCCTTTTTACTGTTTTGGATCATCATGGCTTTGGTGGTGTATCTGTGGTAGCTTTCAACCACTTTGGATTTTCTCTAAAGTATACTTTGCTTGGGTCATGGTTGATATTTTGGACCCTGTTCATTCTGTCAACCATCCCTAAACAGAATGACTATGAGGAGGAACTCCCAACAAAGAAAAGAACCAGAGACAATGAACTTTGCCACAGATCTAATGGATATGGATATAAGCAAGATGTCAAAGATAGACTTCAGGGTAGCAATTATGAAGTCAATAGCTAGGCTTGAAAAAAGCATTAGTGACAATATAGAATCTCTAAGGGCAGAAATGTGATATAATCCAGCTGAATTGAAAAATGCTATGAATGAAACAGTCAACAAAACAAAAAGGCAACCCACAGAATGGGAGAAGATATTTGCAAATGACACTACAGATAAAAGGCTGGTATCCAAGATCTATAAAGAACTTCTAAATCTCAACACCCAAACTACAAATAATCAAGTCAAAGAATGGGCAGAAGACATGAACAGACACTTCTCCAAAGAAGACATATAAATGGCTAACAGACACATGAGAAAATGTTCATCATCATTAGCCATCAGGGAAATTCAAATCAAAACCACATTGAGATACCACCTTACACCAGTTAGAATCACAAAAATGGACAAGGCAAGAAAAAACAAATGTTGGAGAGCTTGTGGAGAAAGGGGAACCCTCTTACACTGTTGGTGGGAATGCAAGTTGGTACAGCCACTTTAGAAATCAGTGTGGAGGTTCCTCAAAAATTTAAATATAGAGCTACCCTATGACCCAGCAATTGCACTCCTGGGTATTTACCCCAAAGACACAGATGTAGTGAAAAGAAGGGCCATATGCACCCCAATGTTCATAGCAGCAATGTCTGCAATAGCCAAACTATGGAAAGAGCCAAGATGCCCTTCAACAGATGAATGGATAAAAAAGATGTGGTCCATATATATAATGGAATATTACTCAGCCATCAGAAAAGATGAATACCCAACTTTTACATCAACAGGGATGGGACTGGAGGAGATTATGCTAAGTGAAATAAGTCAAGCAGGGAAAGTCAATTATCATATGGTTTCACTTATTTGTGGAACATAAGGAATAGCACGGAGGACATTAGAAGAAAGAAGGGAAAAATGAAGGGGGGAAAATCGGAGGGAGAGATGAACCATGAGAAACTATGGACTCTGAGAAACAATCTGAGGGTTTTAGAGGGGAAGGGGGTGGGGGGATGTGTTAACCTGGTGATGGGTATTAAGGAGGGTAGGTACTGCATGGAGCAATGGGTGTTATATGAAAACAATGAATCGTGGATCACTACATCAAAAACTAATGATGTATATTATGGTGACTAACATAACATAATAAAATAAAATAAAATAAAATAAATTACTCTGCATTAAAAAATGCTATGAATGAGATGCAGTCCAAACTGGATACTCTGGCAGCCAGGGTAAATGAGGTAGAACAAATTAGTGATCTACAAGATAAGCTGATAGAATGGAAGGAAGCTGAGGAAGATAGGGATAGGCAGCTAGTAGCCGATGAGAATAGACTTAGATCAATACTGCCATGAAACATTCTAATGTCAGAATTATGGGGATCCCCAAGGGGTGGAGAGAGAGAGGACTAGAAGGTATATTTGAGCAAATCATAGCTGAGAACTTCCCTAATCTGGGGAATGAAAGAAGCATTTGTGTCTAAGAGGCAGAGAGGACCACGGCCAAGACCAATAAAAATAAATCAACATCCGGACATATAATAGTGAAGCTTGCAAATCTTTGATCCAAGGAAGTTATCCTGACAGCAGCTAGGGGGAAGAGATTTCTTATGTACAGAGGGAGAAATATCAGAATAACATCAGACCTATCCACAGAGAACTGGTCAGCCTGAAAGGGGTGACAAGACATATTCAGGGTACTAAATGAGAACATGCGGCCAAGAATACTTTATCCAACAAGGCTGTCATTCAGAACAGAGAAGGAGCTTCCAGGACCAAAAGAAACTGAAAGAATATGTGACCACCAAACCAACCCTGCAAGAAATATTAAGAGGGATTTATAAAGGAAGAAAGACCCCCAAAATAATATAGACCAGAAATTAACAGACACGATCTGTAGAAACATGAACTTTATACAGGCAATATGATGCCACTAAATACATACTTATCAATAGTTACCCTCAACATGAACAGCCTAAATGCTCCCATGAAATGGCACAGGGTTCCATATTGGATAAAAAGACAGGACCCATCCACATGCTGTCCACAAGAGACTCATTTTGAACCTAAAGACACCTCCAGATTGAAAGTTAGGGGGTTGAGAATGATTTATCATGGACTGCAAAAGAAAGCTGGGGCAGCAATTCTCATATCAGAAAAATTAGATTTTAAACCGAAGACTATAGTAAGAGATACAGAGGGACACTATATCATACTTAAAGGGTCTATCCAACAAGAAAATCTAACAATTGTAAATATCTATGCCCCCAACATGGTAGCAGCTAAATACATAAACCAACTAATAACCAAAATAAAGAATATCAATAATAATACATTAATAGTAGAATCCAACATTCGACTCACAGCAATAGACAGATCATCTAAGAAGAAGATCAACAAGGAAACAAGAGCATTGAAGGACACATTGGAATAGATGGACATCATAGATATATACAAAACATCCCATCCTAAAACAACAGAATACTCATTCTTCTCGAGGACACATGGAACTTACTACAGAATAGATCACATCCTGGGTCACAAATCAGGACACACCTGATCCCAAGAGATTGAGATTATTCCCTGCACATTTTCAGACCACATACTTTTTAAACTGGAACCCAACCACAAGGCAAAATTTGAAAGAATGCAAACACTTGGAGATTAAAAACCATCATGCTAAAGAATGAATCGGTCAACCAGGAAAATAAAGAGGAACTTCAACAATTCATGAAAACACATCAGTTCAGAACCTATGGGATACTGCAAAGACGGTCTTAGAGGGAAGTACATAATCATCCAAGCCTCACTCAAAAAATTAGAAAAATCCCAAATGCACAAGCTAACCTGACACCTAAAGGATCAGGAGAAAGAACAGCAAATAAAGCCTAAACCAAACAGGAGAAGAGAAATACTAAACATTAGAGCAGAAATCAATGAAATAGAAACCAGAAGAACAGTAGAACAGATCAACGAAACTAGAAGCTGGTTCTTTGAAAGAATTAATAAGATTGATAAACCTCTGGCCAGATTATCCAAAAGAAAAGAGAAAGGACACAAATTAATAAAATTATGAATGAAAGGAGAGAAATTATGACCAATACCAAAGAAATACAGACAATTATTAGAACTTATTAAAAGCAGCCATATGCCAACAAACTAGGCAATCTGGAAGAAATGGATGCATTCCTGGATATGTATAAAATACCAAGACAAGAGGAGCAAGATGGTGGAGGAGTAGGAGACCTGGATTTAGTCTGGTCCCAGGAATTCAGGTGGATAGGGATCAAACCATTCTGAACACCTACGAACTCAACAGAAGATCGAAGAAAAGAATAACAGCAACTCTCTGAACAGAAAAGCAACCACTTTCTGGAAGGTAGGACGTGCGGAGAAGTGAATCTGAGGCAATATTCGGGAAGATAGACAGTGGAGGAGGGGGCCTCCGTCAGCCGCTACTGGCAAGTGATAGAGCAGCAGAGCACAAAATCGGAATTTTAGAAGTTGACTCCACTGAGGGATGTCGCTCCAGGGTCTAAGCAAGGGGTGGAATCCTTGCTGGCACAGTATGGTCACAGGACCCTCGGGATCACGGGAAGACTGGGGTGCCTGAGTGCAGCAGAGCTCCCAGGTATCAGAGTAGGGAAGCCGGCTGCAGAGACAGAGCCGAGGAGTGGGCTCTAAGCTTGGGGTTCCATAAACTGTGATCCATGGCACACTCGGGCCACTGCTCCTCTAGCAGGGACCCAACAAGCGGCAGGTCTGGGGAGACTCCTCTTCCTCCCCTGGGAGGAGCAGCGTGGGAGCATACCACAGGGATCTGCTGGGTTTGGAGACTCCACATGGGGTCGGGTGCCAGAGATAGAAATGCTCAGTCATAGGCTGGGTGAGCATGGAGTGCAGCCGGAGACTGGGGAGATGGGAGTGACTGACTGCTTTTATCTGGGGGCTCACTGAGGAGTGAGGCCCCGAGTTCTCGGCTCCTCCAGGGCGGAGATTAGGAGGCCGCATTTTCACTCTCGTCCTCCAAAGCTGTACGGAAAGCTTGCAGTGAACAAAAGCACCTGAAAGCAAACCCAAGCAGATTACTTAGCCTAGACCCATCAAGGGCGGGGCAATTCCACCTCTGGCAAAGACATTTGGGAACCATGGCAACAGGCCCCTGCCCCAGAAGATCAGCAAGAACAGCCAGCCAAGACCAAGTTTCCCAATCAATGAGAACGGCAGAACGCCAGGGCTAGGGGAATACAGTACATAGAATTCATGGATTTTTAACATGATTCTTTAGTCTTTCAAACTTATTTTTTTAACTGTCTTTTTTTGAATTTTCTTTTTCCCCTTTTTCAACCAACATCTTATCAATCCCTTTTTTAAAAAAATTTTATTTTTCATTTTTAGAGTCATATTCTATCCCTTCATAGTAGTTACCCTTATTTTGGGCATATATATATAAGTTGTACTCTCTTTAAAATTTTGAGATACAGTTTCTTCTAAAAGATCATAATATACCCTATATCTCTAGTGTATGGCTTTGTTCTAGTCTCCTGCCTGATCACATTCTTTCCCCCTTTTTTTTAATCCTCCTCTTTCTTTTTTCAACCAATTTCTTATCTTATCAATTCCTATCATAAAATCTTTTATAATTTTCATCCTTACAGTCATATTCCATCCCTTCATCATATTAATCCTTATATTTATACATATATAAGTTTTTCTTTCATTAAAATTTTGGGAAACACTTTCTTCTCACCGACCAAAATACACCCAAAATCTAGTGTGTGGCACTGATCTATGCACCAGCCTGATCATATTTCATCATATTCTGTTTTGTTTTGCTTTTGTTTTTACCTTTTTCTTTTTCTTTCTTTTTTCTTTCTTTCCCTTTCTTTTCCCCAGGTTTCAGGTCTTTTCTAATTTGTTTAGTGTATATTTTCTGGGGACGTTATTACCCTGTTAGCATTTTGTTTTATCATTCATCAATTCTCCTTTGGACAAAATAACAAGACGGAAAAAATCATCTCAAAAAAAAAAAAAGGAACAAAAGGTAGAACCAACTGCCAGGGACCTAATCAATATGGACATTAGTAAGATGTCGGATCTAGAAATCAGAATGATGATTTTAAAGATACTACCTGGACTTGAAAAAAGCATGGAAGTTATTAGAGAAACCCTTTCTGGAGAAATAAAAAGAACTAAAATCTAACCAAGTAGAAATCAAAAAGACTATTAATGAGGTGCAATAAAAAATGGAGGCCCCAACTGCTAGGATAAATGAGGCAGAAGAGAGAATTAGTGATATAGAAAACCAAATGAGGGAAAATAAAGAAGCTGAGAAAAAGACAGATAAACAACTACTGGATCATGAGGGCAGAATTCAAGAGATAAATGATACCATAAGATGAAACAACATTAGAATAATTGGAATTCAGAAGAAGAAGAAAGAGAGGGGCAGAAGGTATATTGGAGCAAATAATAGCAGAAAACTTCCCTAATTTGGGGAAGGAAACAGGCATCAAAACCCAGGAGACACAGAGAACCCCTCTCAAAATCAATAAAAATAGGTCAACACCCTGACATCTAATAGTAAAACTTACGAGTCTCAGAGACAAAAAGAAAATCCTGAGAGCACCTCGGGAGAAGAGATCTGTAACCTACAATGGTAGAAACATTAGATTGGCCACAGACCTATCCACAGAGACCTGGCAGGCCAGAAAGGACTGACATGATATCTTCAGAGCACTAAACGAGAAAAATATGCAGCCAAGAATACTATATCCAGCTAGGCTGTCACTGAAAATAGAAGGAGAGATAAAAAGCTTCCAGGACAAAAAAAAAACTAAAGGAATTTGCAAACACGAAACCAGTCCTACAAGAAATATTGAAAGGGGTCCTCTAAGCAAAGAGAGAGCCTAAAAGCAACATAGACCAGAAAAGAACAAGGACAATATACAGTAACAGTCACCTTACAGGCAATTCAATGGCAGTAAATTCAAATCTTTCAATAGTTACCCTGAATGTAAATGGGCTCAATGCCCCAATCAAAGACACAGGATATGAGATGGGATAAAAAAAACAAGACCCATCGATATGCTGTCTGCAAGAGACTGATTTTAGACCCAAAGACACCCCAGATTGAAAGTGAGGGGTTGGAAGACCATTTACCATCCTAATGGACACCAAAAGAAAGCTGGGGTGGCAATCCTTATATCAGACAAATGAGATTTTAAACCAAAGACTGTAATAGGAGATGAGGAAGGACACTATATCTTACTTAAAGGGTCTATCCAACAAGAAGATCTAACAATTGTAAATGTCTATGCCCCTAACATGGGAGCAGCCAATTATATAAACTAATTAATAACAAAAGCAAAGAAACACATCGACAATTATAAGAACATATTATGAGCAACTATATGCCAGCAAATTAGATAATTTGGAAGAAGTGGATGCATTTATAGAGATGTATAAACTACCAAAACTGAACCAGGAAGAAATAGAAAACCTGAACAGACCTATAACCACTAAGGAAATGGAAGCAGTTATCAAATATCCCCCAACAATAAAAAGCCCAGGGCCAGATGGCTTCCCAGGGGAATTCTACCAAACATTTAAAGAAGAACTAATACCTATTCTCCTGAAACTGTTCCAAAAAATTAGAAATGGAAGGAAAACGTTCAAACTCGTTTTATGAGGGCATCATTATCTTGATCCCCAAACCAGACAAAGACCCAATCAAAAAGGAGAATTACAGACCATTATCCTTGAGAAACATGGATGCAAAAATTCTCAACAAAATACTACCCAATAGGATCCAACAATACATTAAAAGGATTATTCACCATGACCAAGTGGGATTTATCCCTGGGCTGAAGGTTGGTTCAACATCCACAAATCAATCAATGTGATACAATACATTAATAAAAGAAAGAACAAGAACCATATGATCCTCTCCATAGTTGCAGAAAAAGCATTTGACAAAGTAGAGCCTCCTTTCTTGATCAAAACTCTTCAGAATATAGGGATAAAGGGTACATACCTCAATATCATAAAAGCCATCTATGAAAAGCCCACAGAGAATATCATTCTCAATGGGGAAAGACTCAGAGCTTTCCCCCTAAGGTCAGGAACACTGCAGGGATGTCCACTATCACCACTGCTATTCATCATAGTATTAGAAGTCCTAGCCACAGCAATCAGACAACAAAAAGAAATCAAAGGCATCCAAATCGGCAAAGAAGAAGTCAAACCGTCATTCTTTGCAGATGATATGATACTTTATGTGGAAAACCTAAAAGACTCCACCCCAATACTGCTACAGCTCATACAGGAATTCAGTAAAGTGGCAGGATATAAAATCAGTACACAGAAATCAGTGGCATTTTATACACCAACAACAAGACAGAAGAAAGAGAAATTAAGGAGTCGATCCCATTTACAATTGCACCCAAAACCATAAGATACCTAGGAATAAATCTAACCAAAGAGGCAAAGAATTTGTACTCAGAAAACTATAAAATACTCATGAAAGAACTTGAGGAAGACACAAAGAAATGGAAAAACGTTCCATGCTCATGGATTGGAAGAACAAATATGGTGAAGATGTCAATGCTACCTAGAGCAATCTACACATTCGAAGCAATCCCCATCAAATTACCATCCACTTTTTTCAAAGAAATGGAACAAATAATCCTACAATTTGTATGGAACCATAAAAGACCCCAAATACCCAGAGGAATGATGAAAAAGAAAAGCAAAGCTGGCGGCATCATAATTCCAGACTTCAAGCTCTATTACAAAGCTGTCATCATCAAGACAGTATGGTACTGGCACAAAAATAGACACATAGATCAATGGAACAGAATCGAGAGCCCAGAAATGGACCCTCGACTCTATGGTCAGCTAATCTTCAACAAAGCAGGAAAGAATGTCCAATGGAAAAAAGTCTCTTCAACAAATGGTGTGGGAAAATTGGACAGCCACATGCAGAAGAATGAAACTGGACCATTTCCTTACACCACGCACAAAAATAGACTCCAAATGGTTGAAAGACCTAAATGTGAGACAGGAGTCCATCAAAATCCTAAAGGAGAACAGGCATCAACTTCTTCAACCTCAGCCACAGCAACTTCTTCCTAGAAACATTGCCAAAGGCAAGGGAAGCAAGGGTAAAAATGAACTATTGGGACCTCATCAAGATAAAAAGCTTTTGCACAGCAAAAGAAACAATCAACAAAACCAAAAGACAACCGACAGAATGGGAGAAGATATTTGCAAATGACATATCAGATAAAGGGCAAGTATCTAAAATCTATAAAGAACTTATCAAACTCAACACCCAAAGAACAAATGATCCAATCAAGAAACGGGCAGAAGACATGAACAGACATTTTTCCAAAGAAGACATCCAAATGGCCAACAGACACATGAAAAAGTGCTCAACATCGCTTGGCATCAGGGAAATCCAAATCAAAACCTCAATGAGATACCACCTCACACCAGTCAGAATGGCTAAAATTAACAAGTGAGGAAACGACAGATATTGGCAGGGATGTGGAGAAAGGGGAACCCTCCTATACTGTTGGTGGGAATGCAAGCAGGTGCAGCCACTCTGGAAAACAGTATGGAGGTTCCTCAAAAAGTTGAAAATAGAACTACCCTATGACCCAACAATTGAACTCCTGGGTATTTACCCCAAGGATACAAATATAGGGATCCGAAGGGGTACGTGCACCCCAGTAGTTTATAGCAGCAATGTCCACAATAGCCAAACTGTGGAAAGAGCCAAGATGTCCATCGACAGATGAATGGATAAAGAAGAAGTGGTATATATATACAATGGAATATTATGCAGCCATCAAAAGGAATGAAATCTTGCCATTTGCAACGACGTGGATGGAACTGGAGCATGTTATGCTGAGTGAAATAAGTCAAAGAAAGAAAGACATGTATCATATGACCTCAC
Source organism: Eumetopias jubatus (assembly GCF_037043125.1). Lineage (NCBI taxonomy): Eukaryota > Metazoa > Chordata > Mammalia > Carnivora > Otariidae > Eumetopias > Eumetopias jubatus. Next base: position 1,270,218 of record NW_028274817.1, on the reverse strand, counting down.
TGATATGAGGAATTCTTAATCTCAGGAAACAAACTGAGGGTTGCTGGAGTAGTGGGGGTGGGACGCATGGGGTGACTGGATGATAGACATTGGGAAGGGTACATGCTATGGTGAGTGCTGTGAATTGTGCAAGACTGTTGAATCACAGATCTGTACCTCTGAAACAAATAATACATTATATGTTAAAAAAAATAAAGAAGATAGCAGGAGGGGAAATATGAATGGGAGAAATCGGAGGGGGAAACGAAGCATGAGAGATGATGGACTCTGGAAAACAAACTGAGGGTTCTAGAGGGGAGGGGGGTGGGAGGATGGGTTAGCCTGGTGATGGGTATTAAAGAGGGCATGTTCTGCATGGAGCACAGGGTGTTATACGCAAACAATGAATCATGGAACACTACATCAAAAACTAATGATGTAATGTATGGTGATTAATATAACATTATAATAAAAAAGAATATTTTTTTCTTTGAGCTAAGAAAAAAATAATAAAATAAAATACCAAGACTAAAACAGGAAGAAATAGACAATCTGAACAGACCAATAAAAAGCAAGGAAATTGAAACAAAAATCAAAAACCTCCTAAAAAACAAGAGTCCAGGGCCAGATGACTTCCCAGGGGAATTCTACCAAATATTTAGAGAAGAAATCTTACATATTCTACTGAAGCTGTTCCAAATAATAGAAGTGGAAGGAAATCTTCCAAACTCATTCTATGAGGCCAGCATTACCTTAATCCCAAAACAAAAGGCCCCATCAAAAAGGAGAATTACAAACCAATATCCCTGATGAACATGGATGCCAAAATACTCAACAAGATATTAGCCAATATGATCCAACAGTACATTAAAAGGATTATTCATCTTGACCAGGTGGGGTTTATTCCTGGGACGCAAGGGTCATTCAACATTTGCAAATCAATCGACATGATAGATCACATTAACAAAAGAAGTGACAAGAAACATATGATCCTCTCAATTGATGAAGAAAAAGCATTTGCCAAAATGCAGCATCTTTTCCTTATTAAAACCTCAAAATATAGGGATAGAGGGAATATACCTCAATATCATAAAAGCCATCTATGAAAATCCCACAGCAAGTATCATTCTTAGTGGGAAAAAACTGAGATCCTTTGCCCTAAGGTCAGGAACACAACAGGATGCCCACTCCCACCACTGTTGTTCAACATAGTACTAGAACTCCAGCCTCAACAATCAGACAACAAAAAGAAGTAAAAGGCATTCAAGTTGGCAAAGGAGAAGTCAAACTCTTTCTCTTTGCAGATGACATGACACTTTATGTGGAAAACCCAAAAGATTCCACCCTGAAATTACTAGAACTCATACAGCAATCCAGCAACATGACAGGATACAAAATCAATGCACAGAAATCAGTTGCGTTTCTATACACTAAGAATGTGACTGAGGAAAGAGAAATTAAGGAATCAGTTCCATTTAAATAACACCAAAAACTGTAAGATACCTAGGAATAAACCTAACCAAAGAGGTAAAAGATCTGTACAGTAGAAACTACAGAACACTTATGAAAGAAATTGAGGAAGACAGAAAGAGATGGAAAAACATTCCAAACTCATGGATTGGAAGAATAAACATTGTGAAAATGTCTATGCTGCCCACAGCAATCTACACTTTCAGTGCAATCACTATCAAAATACCATTGACATTTTTCACAGAGCTGGAACAAACAATCCTAAAATTTGGAACAAAAAATCCTAAAATTTCAGAAAAGACCCTGAATCGCCAGGGAATTGTTGAAAAAGAAAACCAAAGCTGGGGTCATCACAGTGCCTGACTTCAACCTCTATTACAAAGCTGTGATTAGCAAGACAGCATGGTATTGGCACAAAAACAGACACATAGATCAGTGGAACAGAAGAGAGAGCCCAGAAATGGACCCTCATCTCTATGATCAACTAATCTTCAAAAAATCAGGAGAGAATATCCAATGGAAAAAAGACAGTCTTTTCAATAAATGGTGCTGGGAAAATTGGACAAACACATGTGGAAGAATGAAACTGGACCATTCTCTTACACCATACACAAAGATAAACTCAAAATGGATGAAAGACCTCAATGTGAGACAGGAATCCATCAAAATCCTGGAGGAAAACATAGGCAGTAACCTCTTTGACATTGGCCACAGCGACTTCTTTCAAGACATGTCTCTAAAGGCAAAGGAAACAAAAGCAAAAGTGAACTTTTGGGACTTCATCAAGATAAAAAGCTTTTGCACAGCAAAGGAAACAGTCAACAAAACTAAGAGCCAACCCACAGAATAGGAAAAGATATTTGCAAATGACATTACGGATAAAGGGCTGGCATCCAAGATCTATAAAGAACTTCTCAAGCTCAACACCCAAAAAACAAATAATCCAGTCAAGAAACGGGAAGAAGACATGAACAGACACTTCTCGAAAGAAGACATAAAAATAGCTAACAGACACATGAAACAATGTTCAACATTACTACCCATCAGGGAAATACAAATCAAAACCACAATGAGATACAATCTTACACCAGTTAGAATGGAAAAATTAACAAGACAGGAAACAACAAGTGTTGGTGAGGATGTGGAGAAAGGGAACCCTCTTATACTGTTGGTGGTAATGCACACTGGTACAGCCAGTCTGGAAAACAGTATGGAGGTTCCTCATGTCATTAAAAATAGAGCTACCCTATGACCTAGCAATTGCACTAATGGGTATTGACCCCAAAGATATAGATGTAGTGAAAAGAAGAGGCACATGCACCGCAATGTTCATAGCAGCAATGTCCACAATAGCCAAACTGTGAAAGGGGCCAAGATGATGTACTTTATGGTGACTAACATAACATAAAAAAAAAGACCCCAAATAGCCAAAGCAATCTTGAAAAACAAAACTGGAGTTATCACAATTTCAGACTTCAAGTTATACTACAAGCTATAGTAATCAAAACAGTATGGTACTGGCATATAAACAGACACACACTCAGTGGAACAGAATAGAACACCCAGAAATAAATCCATAATTATTCAATTAATCTTTAACAAAGGAGGTAAGAATATTCCATGGGGAAAAGACAGTCTCTTCAACCAATGGTGCTGGAGAAACTAGACAGCTACAGGCAAAAAATGAAACTGGACCACTTTCTTACACCATACACAAGAATAAACTCAAAATGGACTAAGGACCTAAATGTGAGACCTGAAACCATAAAAATCCTAAAGAAGAATACAGGCAGTAATTTCTCTGATGTTGGCTGTAACATCTTTCTAGATATCCTGAGGCAAGGGAATCAAAAGCAAAAATAAACTGCTGAGTCTGCATCAAAAGTTTCTGCACAGTGAAGGAAAGAATCAACAAAACTAAAAGGCAATGTACTGAACGGGAAAAGATATTTGCAAGTGACTTATCTGATAAAGTATTAGTATCAAAAATATATAAAGAACTGATACAACTCAACACCCAAAAATAAATAATCCAATTAAAAATGGGCTGAAGACACACAGACATTTCCTCAAAGAAGACATCCAGATGGCCAACAGACACATGAAAAGATGTTCAACATTACTCATTATGAGAGAGATGGAAATCGAAAGTACAATGAGATATTACTTCACACTTCGCAGAATGGCTAAAATCAAAAACTCAAGAAACAACAAGTAAGTGTTGGCTGAGATGTAGGGAAAAAGGAATCCTCATGCATTGTTGGTGTAAATGAAAACTGGTGCAGCCACTGTGGAAAACAGTATGGAGTTTCCTCAAAAAGTTAAAAATAGAACTATCCTATGATCCAGCAATTGCACTACTGGGTATTTACGCAAAGAATACAAAATCACTAAGGTACACATGCACTCCTATGTTTTTAGCAGCATTATTTACAATAGCCAAACTATAGAAGCAGCCCAAGTGTCCATTGATAGATGAAAGGATAAAGAAGATGTGGTGTGTGTGTGTGTGTGTGTGTGTGTGTATCGAATATTATTCAGCCATAAAAAGAATAAGATCTTGACATTTGCAACAAAATGGATATAATGCTAAGCAAAATAAGTCATTCAGAAAAAGACAAATACCATTTGCATTGACACGGATAGAAATGGAGGGGATTATGCTAAGTGAAATAAGTCAAGCAGAGAAAGACAGTTATCATATGGTTTCACTCATATGTGAAACATAAGGAATAGCATGGAGGACATTAGGGGAAGGAAGGGAAAACTGAAGCGGGGGGAATCAGAGGGGGAGATGAACCATGAGATACTATGGACTCGGGGAAACAATCTGAGGGTTCAGAGAAGAGGGAGATGGGGGGATGGGGTAACCAGGTGATGGGTATTAAGGAGGGCACGTGTTGCAATGAGCACTGGGTGTTATATGCAAATAATGAATCATGGAACACTACATCAAAAACTAATGAAGTACTGTATGGTGACTAACACAACATAATAAAAAAAGAAAGAAAAAGACAAATACCAGATGATTTCACTCATTTGTAGAATTTAAGAAACTCACCAAATGAGCAAAGGAAAAAAAAAAGAGAGAGAGAGAGATAAACCAAGAAACAGACTTGAACTATATAGAACAAACTGATGATTACCAAGGGGAGTTGGTTGGGGGATGGGTGAAATAGGTGATGGGGATTAAGAAATGCACCTGTTTTGATGAGTACTAGGTGATGTGTGGAATTGTTGAATCACTATATGGTATATCTGAAAGTAATATAAAATTATATGTTAAGTACATTGGAATTAAAGTAAAAATTTAAAAAACATCTCAAGTTTCAACAAATTGCAGTCATACTTAGGAAAAAAAGATCCATTTGACACTTGCTACTTAGTTTGACCAGTTATGAAATTACTTATAGTCAACCATTTTGGCCCAGAAAATTATAGTTTCATAATGGTCTAACCTAACACTGTTCACACATATGGTTCTCATTTGCTGATGGTCAAACTACTGAACCAGAAAATAGGAATATAAGACATATCCTTATCACATAAAGCTGAAATTTTTCCCTGCAGCTTTTTCTTAAGAATATGGGACTGGCAAAGTAGGAAGATGGAGAGTAGGTGATTGGAGCTCACCTTGTCCTATAGATACACTAAAATAACAACTACATTTATACATCTAACTGTGAAAATGACCTGAATACTGGCAGAACAGATCTTCCATGACTAGTTGTAGAAAGAAAGCCATATTCAAAAGGAGAGTAGGGATGGAGATGTGGTTGGAAATCAAACCGTCAGCACAACTTACCACAAATGAGACAGAGATCACAAGCACAGAGAAGAAAGAGGATCAGACTTCAAACAGGGCACCCCTGACAGTGGGGACCTGAACTAGGAAGACGAGTCCCCATAATATCTGGCTTTGAAAACTAGAAGGGCTTAACTCTGGGAACTTTAAAAAATCAGTAGGGCTTAACTTTGGTACTTAAAAAATTAGCAGGTTTACCTCTGGGAGCACCAGATGGCAAGAGAAAACTCACTCCCTGCCCTTAAAGAGCCAGTGCACTAAGTAACTCAGCCCAAGACACACCACAAAATCAGCAGTTTGAAAAGTGCCTGGTGAATACATGAAGGAGATATGTTGACTAACTTTAGAACATTTGCCAGAGAGGCATAGATTTTTCTGGGAATTAAAGGGCTGGAGGGCACCATTTCTTTCTCTCCCCTAGCTGAGAGAGCCAGATGCTTGCTGGAGCCTGTTCTAATACCCTCTGTCTACCTTGCTAGCACCACGTGCCCTGCCCTGGAATTCTTTTGCAGACCCACCCACCTGCCTCAGCAGGGGTCCCTCCAAAGCAGCGCTTACCAGACCATACCTGGCAGACCCAACTGGGACTGGCACCACTCCAACATGACTCCTGACCTGGGGAAGACACCAGTTTGCCTGCAGTTCCTGTAGCTGGGACTCTTCACTGGCCACACAGGGAGTAAGGCTTGCCCTGCAGTGTACCTGTAGTATAGCAGAGAGGCTAATTGCAAACAGCCAGGCTGAATACTGGCCCCACCTACCAACAATCCCAAAGCAGCTACAACCAGGTATCTCAACAGCATAGAGAACAAATGCTAAGTAGTGTGTCCACAGCAGCAAAGTGGGTCACTGCAGCTGGCTGGGCTGAAAGCAACTGCAGCTCAGCCACAATAGTAGGGTGCATGCAGCCCACACAGGGAACACCCCTGGAGCACCTGGTTCTGGTGACAAGGAGAGATTGTGTTATAGGGTACTATAGGACCTCCACTACACAAGGCTACTACTTTCAAGACCAGGAAATGTATCTGACCTACATAATACATAGAAACAAACACAGAAAGTTAGACAAAATGAGAAGGAATGTGTACCAAATGGAAAAAGAAAATAAAATCACAGTAAAAGAGCTAAATGAAATGGAAATAAGCAATATACCTAATAAAGAGTTCGAAGTAATGATCACAGATACTCACTGGACTTGAGAAAAGAATGGGTGAACACAATGAGAACTTAAGCAAAGAGACAAAATATGTAAAAAAAAAAAAAAGAACCAGTCAGAGCTGAATAATTCAATAACTGAAATGAAAAATACACTAGAGGGAATCAACACCAGATTCGAAGATTCAGAACAGATCAGAGAGCTGGAAGACACAGTAATGGAAAGCAACCTTGCTGAACAGCAAAAATAAAGAATAATAATAATCAATGAGAATTGGATACAGGAACTCTGAGACATCATCCAGCATAACAACATTATAGGGATCAAAGAAGGAAGAGAGAGAAAAGGGCAGAAAATCTATTTGAAGAAATAATATCTTAAAGTTTTTTAATCTGAGGAAAGAAACAGACACCCAGATGCAGGAAACACAGAAAGTCCCTAATAAGACGAACCCAAGGAGGCTCATACCAAGACACACAATAATTAAAATAGCAAAATATAATGATAAAGGGAGAATTTAAAAAACAGCCAAAGAAAAGTAAAGTTACATACAAAGGAAACCCCATAAAGACATCAGCCGATTTTTCAGCAGAAATTTTGCAGGCCAATGTGCTAAAAGGGAAAAAACCTAGACCAAGAATGCTCTACCTGGCAGGATTATCATTCAGAGTAGACAAAGAGATAGAGTTTGCCAGACAAATGTTAAAGAGCTCATCTCTGCTATATCAGCCTTATAATAAATGTTGAGAATTCTTTAAATGAAAATAAAAGGTCATAATTAGAAGAATACTATGAACAGAAAAAATTTCACAGTAAAAGCAAACATATAGTAAATGTAGTAGTAGTAGATTAATCACTTATAAGCCAGTATGGAAGTTAAAACACAAAAGTAATAAAATCAATTATATCTACAAAAATTAGTCAAGGGATATACACAATAAAAAGATGTAAAATATATCACATACATAAAATGTGGGGGGCGTGAGTAAATATGTAGTGCTTTTAGAATGTGTTTGAACTTAAGTAATCATAAACTTAATATAGACTGCTATGCAAATAAGATGTTATATATGAACCCAAGCGTAATCACAAATCAAAAATCTATAATATATACACAAAAAAAGGAAAAAGAAAAAAATCCAAGCATAGCAATAAAGAAAGCCATCAAACCACAAGGGAGAAGAGCAAGAAAAGAAGAAAGGAACAAATAAGAACCAGAAAATAACAAAATGGCAATAAATATGTACCTATAACTACTTTACATGTAAATTAACAGAATACTCCAATCAAAAAACACAGGGTGACTGAATTGGTTAAAACAACAACAACAACAAAGACCTATATATATATTCGGCCTACAAGAGAATCACTTCAGACCTAAAGGCACATACAGACTGAAAGTGAAGGGAAGCAAAAAGATACTCCATGCACGTGGAAGTGAAAAAAAAAACACTGTGTGGCAATACTTATAACAGACAAAATAGAGTTTAAGGTAAAGAGACAAACTGGGGCATTACACATTTTTAAAGAGATCAATCCAACAAAAAATTATAACAGTTGTAAATATCTCTGTACTGAAAATTGGAGCACCTAAATACATAAAGCAAATATTAACAGACATAAAGAATTTGACAGTAATATGATAGTAAGGGACTTTAACACCTGACTTTTATCAATGGATAGATCACCCATACAGAAAATCTATAAGGAAACAGTAGCTTTGAATGACACATTATACCAGATGGACCTAACATATATATACAGAATATTCCATCTAAAAACAACAGAAATCACATCAAGCATCTTTTTTTTTTTTCCTTTTTTTATTATTAAGATATAATGTATTATTTGTTTCAGGGGTACAGGTCTGTGATTCATCAGTCTTACACAATACACAGTGCTCATCACAACAATACCCTCCCCAATGTCCATCACCCAGCCACCCCGTCCCTCCCACACCCCTCCACTCTAGCAACCCTGTTTCCTGAGATTGAGTCTCTTATGGTTTGTCTCCCTCTATGGTTTCTTCTTGCAAACATCTTTTTTGACCACAATTAAATGAAAGTAAAAATCAAGTACAAGAGGACCTGGAAAAGACACAAACACATGGAGGTTAAACAACATGCTACTAAACAACCAATAGGTCAATGAAGAAATCAAAGAGGAAACCAAAACATACATGGAGATAAATGAAAATGAAAATACACAGTCCAAAATCTTTGGGAAACAGCGAAAGCAGATCTAAGATGGAAGTTTATAGGCCTACCTTAAGAAACAAGAAAAGTCTCACATAAACATCTAACTTTACACCAGAAGAAACTAGAAAAGGAAGAACAAAGCCCAAAGCCAGTAGAAGAAAGGAAATAATAAAGATTAAAACAGAAATAAATGAAATAGAGACGAAAAATAGAAAAGATCAGTAAAACCAGACACTGGTTCTTTGAAAAGATCAACAAAAAGCCAGACTCATCAAGAAGAGAGAGATGAGTCAAATAAATAAAATCAGAAATGATGGAGAAATAACAACCAATACCACAGAAATAACAAGAATTATAAGATAATATTATTAAAAAATTATATGCTAACAAATTGAAAAATCTAGGAGAAATAGATAAATTCCCAGAAATATACAGTCTTCTAAAACTGAATCAGGAAGAAATAGGAAATTTGAAAAGATTACTAGTAATAAAAATGAACCAACAATAATAATAATAATAATAAAACTCCCAACAGACAAAAGTCCAGGAAAAGATGGCTTCACAGGGGAATTCTACCAAATACTTAAAGAAAAGTGAATATCTATTCTTTTCAAACTATTCCAAAAATAGTAGAGAAAGGGAAAATTCCAAATTCATTTTATGAGGCCAACATTATCCTGATACAAAAACCAGAGAAAGACACTATTAAAAAAAAAACTACAGACCAATATCTCTAATGAACATACATGCAAAAATCCTCAACAAAATATTAGCAAACCAAATTCAACAATAAATTAAAAGAATCATTCACTATGATTGGGATTGAGATTTATCTCAGGGATGAAGGATGGTTCAATGATAGCAAGTCAGTATAAGACATCACATTTTCAAGAGGAAGGATAAGAATCATATGATCTTCTCAATAGAAGCAGAAAAAAGCATTTGACAAAATACAGCATCTGTTCATGATTTTCTAAACAAAGTGGGATTAGAAGGAACACACCTCAACATAATAAAGGTCATATATAAAAAACCCACAACTAACATCATACTCAATGGGGAAAAACTGAACGCTTTTCCTCTAAGATCAGAAACAAGACAAGGACGTCCACTCTCACCACTTTTATTTAACATAGTACTGGAAGTCCTATCCATAGCAATCAGGTAAGAAAAAAAATAATGAAAGGCATCCAAATTGGTTAGGAAAAAATAAAACTGTCATTATTTGCAAATGACATGATACTATATATAGAAAGCTCTAAAGATTCCACCCAATAACTATTAGAACAGATAAATGAATTCAGTAAAGTTGCAGAATACAAAATTAATATACAGAATTCTGTTGCATTTCTATACGCTAATAATGAAGTAGCAGAAAGAGAAATTAAGAAAACACTTCCACTTACAATTGCATCAAAATGAACAAAATACCTAGGAATAAACTTAACCAAGAAGTTGAAAGACCTATACTCTGAACACTGTAAGACATGAAAGAAATTGAAAATAACACAAACAAATGGAAAAATATACCATACTCATGGATTGGAAGAATATTGTTAAAATGTCCATACTACCCAAAGAAATCTACAGATTCAAAGTGATCCCTATCAAAATGTCAACAGCATTTTTCATAGAACTAGAATAATACTAAAATTTGTATGGAAACACAAAAGATATAAAATAACCAAAGCAATCTTGAGAAAGAACAACTGGAAGAATCACACTCCCTGATTTCAAGATATACAACAAAACTATAGTAATCAGTGCATGAATTAGATACATAGATCAATAGAACAGAATACAGAGCCCAAAAATAAGCCCATGCCTATATGGTCAATCAACCAATGACAAAGGCAAAACTATACAATGGGAAGACAGTCTTTTTAATAAATGGTGTTGGAAAAACTGGACAACTACATGCAAAAGAATGAAACTGAAAAAAAAATGAAAAAAAAAAGAAACTGGACCACTTTCTTATACCACACACTAAAACAAACTCAAAATGGATTAAAAACCTAAATGTGAGACCCAAAACTCCTAAAAGAAAACATAGGCAATAATATCTTGGGCATGGGTCTTTGCAACATATTTATGGATATGTCTCCCCAGGCAAGGGAATTAAAAGCAAAAGTAACTATTGGGACTACACCAAAATACAAAGCTTTTGCACAGTGAAGAAAACAGTCAGCAAAACAAGAAGGCAACCTAATGAATGGGAGAAGATATTTGCAAATGATATATCTGATAAGGGGTTAACTATCCAAAATATACTAAGAACTTATACAACTCAACACCAAAATGCAAACCATCCAATTTCAAAAGAAAAAAAAAAAGGTGGAGGACCTGAATAGAAATTTTTTTTTTCAAAGAAGACATACAGATGGCCAATAGACACATTAAAAGATGTTTGATACCACTAATCATCAGGGAAATGCAAATCAAAATCACAATGTGATACTACTTCACATCAGTCAGAATGGTTAGTATCAAAATGACAAAAAATAAGAAATGTTGGCAGGGATGTGGAGAAAAGGGAACCCTTGTGTACTGCTAATGGAAATGTAAATTGGTACAGCCACTGTGGAAAATAGTATGGAGGTTTCCCAAAAATTAAAAATAGAGATACAATGATTCAATAATTTCACAATTGGGTATCTACCCAAATAAAACAAAAACCCTAATTTAAAAAGATATGTAGACTCCTATGTTTATAGCAGCATTATTTACAATAGCCAATATATGGAAGCAACTCAAGTGTCATTAGTAGATGAATGGATAAAGATGATGTGGTATACAATGGAATATTATTGAGAAAGAATGAGATCTTACCATTTGCAACAACATGGATAGACCTAGAGGGCATTATGCTAAGTGAAATAGGTCAGACAGAGAAAGACAAAGAGCAGATGATTTCACTTATATGGGGAATCTTAAAAACAAAACAAGAGAAATGAACAGAGAACAAAATGGTGGTTGCCAGAAGGGAGGTATGTGGGGGGGGATGGGCAAAATAGATGAAAGGAATTAAGAGGTACAAACTTCTAGTTACAAAATAAATAAGTCATAGACGTGGAAAGTACAGCATAGGGAATATAGTTAATAAAATTGTAATAATATTGTTTGGTGACAGATGCTGACTGCACTTAGCATGGTGAGCACTGAGTAATGTATAGAATTGTCAAATCAATATGTTGTACACCCAAAACTAATCTAACAATGTATGTCAGATATACTCCAATAATGAATTTTTTTTAAAAAAAATATATGGGACTGGGAATCAGAGACTGGTGTTCTCTGTTCTAGACCTACCTCTATGATTAATTTGTTGTAAGTTCTTTAAAAATTCTATTTTCCTTTCTGGACTTCAGTTTCTTCATGCACAAAATGAGGGATCAGACTAGATGCTCTCTATGTGTTTTCCCATGTCTGTTATTCTAAAATTCCTATATCTCATATCCCTAACTATGCTGTTAGTTCCTTGAAAAGAAGGACTGTGTTCCCAAAGTATTGTCCAAAGACTGCTTACATCTGAATCATCTGGGGAATTTAATAAGATGTAGATTTTTCAGCACTACCCCAGAGCTACTAAATTATAATCTTCAGGTGTGGAGCCTTCTTCCTTGCTTGCACTCACTGAATGCTGACAACCATTGCATTTAACAAATTATTTATTCAAAATATTGGTCAATAACCCACTGTTGATTGTTTAAGCTACTTAGAGAGCCAACCCAGGTGATTTAACTGAATAAAACACTACAAGTGGATAAATGGAGAAATCTGTGGAAGATGGCAGAGTCATAGGAGGACCCTTGGCTTGCCTAGAACACAGCAAGAAAGACATGAAATCATTCTGAACACTGAAGAAATTGATCTGAGGACTGACAGAACAAACTGCACAACTAGAGGGAAAGAAGCCACATCATGGAAGGTAGGAGGTGCAGAGATGTGATTTGGGGAAGAGGGGGATTGCAGGTGCTGCAGAGGGGAGGGAACCCTGAACATGGAAAGAGGAGAGAGAATGAGAGAGCGAGAGAGAGGAACAACAAGGGGATCACACAAGGAAAACACTTACCCAAAGCCATTGACTGGGAAAACAAGAGGGGCTGATTATCATGAGTTTTTACAAATAGCAGAGCTCAAGGACTGGAATTTTAGAGGTCCATGCCATGGCCCATGTGGAGCCCAGCAGGCACTGCAGTTCTCCTATGGAGAAGGAGGGCAGATAGCCCAGTAGTGGATGTATGATCTGAGGATTCCCTGAGATATACTGGGAGAGATGGTTTCCCCTTCTTGGAGCACATCTGGGAGAGGTGGCATTGCCTATCTGGAGACAAAAGAGCCAGCAGGCATCATTATGCTACCCTGCCCCCCAGCATAGGGACAGAGACACCTGCTGAGGGTGGCTAACGGGGATACCAGCTCTTTGCTGCACTTTACACCAAACTCCAAGCTCCTGAACTTTGGTGTGACTACCCTTCTGGGAAAAACCTGCCCCAGCCCCAGTGAGGTGAGACCCTCCCCCAAAGGACCAACATAGGCCTACACCACACCAGGTTCCAAAAGTTTGGAGTTTTAAAACTCAGCCAGCCTGACTGGATTAAAATACAGGTGCATTGTGCTGCCAGGTGGGCAGATGGCCTGGATACAGACAGGGCAAAGGCAGGGATCTGAGGGACACCTGGGACACATAAGGGGTGATTTTTTGTTCTTCTATAAGAGCTTCCTGGACAGCAGTGGGCATGAACCCCTCTCCAGTGAGGACAGAGAGGGCTGCTGCTATTTCTCTCCCCTACCCTTCAGCATGAACTAACTTCTTTAAGCAGCACAGCACCAACAAGTGGAGGCCTAAACCACTTACACCAGGTCCCACCCCCTCTACAGGTGCTGCTTTTCTAGGGCAAGCATGCCTGAGAACCCTTCCCCCTGAAGACTATAACAAACTCCCTGAACACATCATGTCAACTGACCATAGAGTGCTGTAAAGCTTCAGTTCTAGTGGAAATAGCATCAGGTCTCTTAACAAGCAGACCAGAGCACACCTAGGTAAAACTTGCCACACTCTGGACAAGGTCCAAAAACTCCACACAGAAGGCAAGGAGAATTTCTGCAGGAGACTGACCTGAGGGAAAGAGCAGCCAAAATACAGCAGCAGAGTGCACACAGCATACATCAGAAACACTTCTTGAAGTGCCAGGCCCTGAACAGTATATGACCTCTTCTTAATAAAGCCAAAACTCTCAGAAGCAGGAACCATAACAGGCTTTCCTAACACAAAGAAGAAGACAGAGACCTAGACAGAATGCCAAGACAGAGGAATTCATCCCAAAAGAAAGAACAAGTAAAGGTCATGGCAAGGGATCTAACCAAAACAGATACAAGTAATATGCCTAATCCAGAATTTAAAACAACAATCATAAGGATAAGCTGGGTTTGATAAAACCATAGAAGACACCAGGGAGTCTCTTACCACAGAAATAAGACCTAAAACTAGTCAGGCTGAAATAAAAAATACTGTAACCAACATGTGAAACCAACTGGATGTAATGAGCACAAGGATGGAAAAAGCAGAGGAACAAATAAATGATATAGAAGACTAAATTATGGAAAATAATGAAGCTGAAAAGAAGAGGGAAAGAAAAATATTGGACCACAAATGTAGACTTAGGGAACTCAACGAATCCATAAGCATAATAGCATTTGTATTCATAGGAGTCCCAGAAGACAAGAAGGAAAAGGGAGTAGAAGGTTTATTTGAGCAAATTATAGCTGAAAATTTCCCTAATCCGGGGAAGGAAACAGACATCCTATTCCAGGAGGGACAGAGAACTCCCATTAAAAATTAACAAAAGCAGGCCAACACCAAGACATATCGTAGTTAAATTTGCAAAATATAGAGATAAGGAAAAAATCCTAAAAGCAGCAAGAGAAAAGAAGTCCCTAACCTAAGGGAAGGCAAATAAGGTTAGCAGCAGACCTCTCAACAGAAATTTAGCAGGCTAGAAGAGAATGGCATGATATATTCAATGTGCTCAAAGGAAAAAATCTACAGTCAAGAATATTCTATCCAGCAAGGCTGTCATTCAGAATAGAAGGAGAGATAGAGTTTCTCAAACAAAATCTAAAGGAGTTTGTGACCATTAAACCAGCCCTACAAAAAATATTAAAGGGGACTCCTTGAGTGAGAAAGACCAAAAGTGACAAAGAAAAGAAAGGAACAGAGAAAATTTCCAGAAATAATGACTTAACAAGTAATACAATGGAACTTAATTCATATTTATCAATAATCATGCTGAATGTAAATGGACTAAATGCCCCAATCAAAAGACATAGTGTGTCAGAATAGATAAAAAAAGACCCACCTTTATGCTGCCTACAAGAGACTCATTTTACATTTAAGACACTTGCAGGTTGAAAGTGAGGGGATGGAGGGGTGCCTGGGTAGCTCAGCCGGATGGGCAGCCAACTCTTGATTTCAGATCAGTTCATGATCTCAGGGTCGTATGATCGAGCCCCGTGTCAGGATCCCTGTTCAGCAAGGAATCTCCTGGACATTCTCTCCCTCTCTCTCTACCCCTCCCCCTGCTTACACACACACTCTCTCTAGAATAAACAATTTTAAAAAAAGAAGAAAGTGAGGGGATGGAGATGTATTTATCATGCTAACGGGTGTCAAAAGCCAGAGTAGCCATACTTATATCAGACAAACTAGATTTTAAATGAAAGATTAGAACGAGATGAACAAGATAAAAAGCTTTTGCACAGCAAAAGAAACAGTCAACAAAACCAAAAGACAACCGACAGAATGGGAGAAAATATTTGCAAATGACATATCAGATAAAGGGTTAGTATCCAAAATCTATAAAGAACTTATCAGACTCAACACCCAAAGAACAAATAATCCAATCAAGAAATGGGCAGAAGACATGAACAGACATTTTTCCAAAGACATCCAAACGGCCAACAGACATATGAAAAAGTGCTCAACATCGCTCGGCATCAGGGAAATCCAAATCAAAACCTCAATGAGATACCACCTCACACCAGTCAGAATGGCTAAAATTAACAAGTCAGGGAACGAGAGATGTTGGCGGGGATGCGGAGAAAGGGCAACCCTCCTACACTGTTGGTGGGAAAGCACGCTGGTGCAACCACTCTGGAAAACAGTATGGAGGTTCCTCAAACAGTTGAAAATAGAGCTACCATATGATCCAGCAATTGCACTACTGGGTATTTACCCCAAAGATACAAATGTAGGGATCCGAAGGGGTACGTGCACCCCAATGTTTATAGCAACAATGTCCACAATAGCCAAACTGTGGAAAGAGCCAAGATGTCCATCGACAGATGAATGGATAAAGAAGATGTGGTATATATACACAATGGAATATTATGCAGCCACCAAAAGGAATGAGATCTTGCCATTTGCAACGACGTGGATGGAAATGGAGGGTGTTATGCTTAGTGAAATAAGTCAATCAGAGAAAGACATGTATCGTATGACCTCACTGATATGAGGAATTCTTAATCTCAGGAAACAAACTGAGGGTTGCTGGCATGGGGGTGGGGTGGGAGGGATGGGGTGGCTGGATGATAGACAGTGGGGAGGGTATGTGCTCCGGTGAGCGCTGTGAATTGTGGAAGACTGTTGAATCACAGATCTGTACCTCTGAAACAAATAATGCAATATATGTTAAGAAAAAAAAAGAAGAAGAAAGCAGGAGGGGAAGAAAGAAGGGGAGTAAATCAGAGGGGGAGACGAACTATGAGAGACGATGGACTCTGAAAAACAAACTGATGGTTCTAGAGGGGAGGGGGGTGGGGGGATGGGTTAGCCTGGTGATGGGTATTAAAGAGGGCACGTTCTGCGTGGAGCACTGGGTGTTATGCACAAACAATGAATCATGGAACACTACATCAAAACTAATGATGTAATGTATGGTGATTAACATAACAATAAAAAATTTAAAGAAAAATTTTAAAAAAGGGGGGACCTAGGTGGCTCGTTCGTTAAGCATCTGAACCCAATTTTGCAACTCTTACTATTTTTGTTTTAAAAATTGGGAGCAGTAGACCACTCACAATTTTTCTAAAAGCTGAATTTGTTCTTATCACTTCCACTGACGTGGACACAATAAATGCTTTCAAGTAAATGCTTTCAAGTAAATGCTTTCAAGTAAATGCAAGAAAGACATCCATTCAGAAAAAAAAAAAGAACAAGAGATGAAGAAGGGCATAACATCAAAATTAAGGGCTCTATCCAACAAGAAGATCTAATAATTATAATTATTTATGCCCCCAATTTGGGAGCACCCAAATATGTAAAAATAATTAATAACAAACATAAAGGAAGTCATTGGTAATACAATAACAACAGGGGATTCTAATACCCCACTTACAGCAATGAGCAGATCATCTAAGCAGAAGATGAACAAGGAAACAATGGCTTTGAATGACACACTGGACCAGATATAACAGATATATTTAGAACATTTCATCCTAAAGCAGAATACACTTTTTTTAGTGCACATGGAACATTCTTAAGAACAGATCACATATTGGGTCACAAATCAGCCCTCAACAAGTACAAAAAGATTGAGATCATACCATGCATATTTTCAGACCACAATACTATGAAACTTGAAGTCATCTACAAGAAAAAATCTGGAAAGACCACAAATACATGGAGAATAAAGAACATCATGCTAAAGAATGAATAGATCAACCAGGAAATTAAAGAAGAAATTTTAAAAATGCATGGAAACAAATGAAAATGACAACATGAGGGTTCAAAACCTTTGAAAGGCAGCAAAAGCAATAATAAGAGGGAAGTATATCCAATGCAGGCCTACCTCAAGAAGCAAATATTCAACCTAAACTAACACCTAAAAGAGCTAGAAAAGAATAACAAATGAAGCCTAAAACTATCAGAAGAAGGGAAATAATAAAGATTAGAGCAGAAATAAATGATATAGAAACAAACAAACAAAAAACCAGGAGAAGAGACCAACAAAATTAAAAGTTGGTTCTCTGAAAAAATTAGTAAAATTGATAAACTCCTAGGCAGATTTATGAGAAAGAAAAGAGAAAGCGCCCAAATAAATAAAATCACAAATGTGAGAGATCATAACCAACACCACAGAAATACAATTATAAGAGAATATTGTGAAAAATTATATGCCAACAAATTGGGTATTCTGGAAGAAATGGATAAATTCCTAGAAACATACAAACCACCAAAACTGAAACAGGAATAAATAGAACACTTTCACCAACTGATAACCAGCAAAGAAATTGAATCAGTAATCAAAAATCTCCCAACAAACAACAGTCCATGGCCAGATGGCTTCCTAGGGGAATTCTACCAGACATTTAAAGAAGAGTTAATACCTATTCTCCTCAAATGTTCTAAAAAATAGAAATGGAAAAAACTTCCAAAACCATTCTATGAGGCCAGCATTACCTTGATTCTAAAACCAAAGTCCCCACTAAAAAAGAGAATTATGGGTCAATATCCCTGATGAACATGGATGTAAAAATTCTCAGTAGGAAATTGAATCTAACAATACATTAAAAGAATCATTCACCACAATCAAGTGAGATTTATTCCTGGGAGGCAAGGGTGGTTCAATATTTACAACTCAATCAACATCATAAGCAACATTAACAAAAGTAAGGATAAGAACCATATCATCCTTTCAACAGATGTAGAAAAAGCATTTGACAAAGTAGAGTGTCCATTCTTGATTAAAAACCCTCAACAAAGTAGGGATAGAGGGAACATACCTCAACATCATAAAGGCCATATATGAAAGATCCATAGCTAATATCATCTTCAATGGAGAAAAACTGAAAGCCTTTCACCTACAGTCAGGAACAAGACAAGAATGTACACTCTTACCATTACTATTTAACATAGTACTGGAAATCTTAGCCTCAGCAATCAGACAACAAAAAAGAAATAAAAGCCATCCAAATCAGCAAGGGAGAAGTCAAACTTTCACTATTTGCAGATGACATGATAGTCTATGTAGAAAACCCAAAGATTCCACCAAAAAAAATGCTAGAACTGATACACGAATTCAGTAAAGCTGCAGGATAAAAATCAATGTTCAGAAATCGGTTGATTTTTATACACTGATAATGAAGCAGCAGAAAAAGAAATCAAGTAATCGATCCCATTTATAATTATGGCACCAAAAACCATAAGATACCTAGGAATAAACCTAACCAAAGAGGTGTAAGATCTGTACTCTGAAAACTATAGAACATTTATGAAAGAAACTGAAGATGACACAAAGAAATGATAAAATATTCCATGCTCATGGACTGGAAGAACACATATTATTAAAATGTCTATACTACCCAAAGCAATCTACACATTTAATGCAATCCCTATCAAAATACCACCAGCCTTTTTCACAGAGCTAGAACAAACCCTCCTTAAAAAAAAAATCCTAAAATTTGTATGGAACCACAAAAGTTCCCAAATAGCCAAAGCAATCTTGAAAAAGAAAAGCAAAACTGAAGGCATCATGATTCCAGATTTCAAGCTCTAATACAAAGCTGTAGTCATCAGACAGTATGCTACTGGCGCAAAAACAGACACATGGATCATTGGAACAGAACAGACAACCCAGAAACAGACCCACAATTGTATGGTCTACTAATCTTTGACAAAACAGGAAATATCCAATGGAAAAATGTCTTCAACAAATGGTGTTGTGAAAACTGGACAGCCAAATGCAGAAAGAAATTGGACCACTTTTTTACACCCTACAAAAAAAATAAATTCAATGGATAAAAGACCTAAGTGTAAAACAGGAAATCATCAAAATCCTAGAGAATACAGGCAACAACCTCTTTGAACTTGGATGCAGCAACTTCTTACTAGATACATCTCCAGAGGCAAGGGAAACAAATGCAAAAATAAACTATTGGGACTTCACCAAGATAAAAACTTCTGCACAGCAAAGGAAACAATCAACAAAACTGAAAGGCAAACTTTGGGATGGGAGAAGATAGTTGCAAATGATATATGATAAAGGGTTAGTATCCAAAATCTATGAAGAACTTATCAAACTTAACACCCCAAAAGAACCAAATAATCCAGTTAAGAAATGCACAGAAGACATGAATAGACATTTTTTCCAAAGAAGACATCCAGATGGGTAGTAGAGACACGAAAAGATGCTCAATATCACTCATCTTCAGTGAAATACAAATCAAAACTACCATGGAATATCACCTCACACCTGTCAGAATGGCTAAAGTTAACAACAAAGGAATCAATAGATGTTGGTAAGCATGTGGAGAAAGGGAAACCCTCTTACACTGTTGGTAGGAATGCAAACTGGTGCAGCCACTCTGGAAAACAGTATGGAGGCTCCTCAAAAAGTTAAAAATAGAACTACCCTACAACCCAGCAATTGCACTACTAGGTATCTATCCAAAGGATACAAAAATACTGATTCAAAGGGACACATGCATCCCAACATTTTAGTGGCATTATAAACAGTAGCCCAATTATGGAAAGAGCTTACATTTTTTTATTAACATATAGTGTATTGTTAGTTTCAGAGATAGAGTTAAGTGATTCATCAGTTGTATATAACATCCAGTGCTCATTACATCAAGAGCCCAAATTTCAATTAACTGATAAATGGATAAAGAAGCAGTACACACACACACACACAATACAATATTACTCAGACATAAAAAAGAATGAAATCTTGTCATTTGTGAAGACATGGATGGAGCTAGAGTGCATTATGTAAAGTGAAATAAGTCAGTGAAAGACAAATACCATATCATTTCACTCATATGTGGAATTTAAGAAACAAAACAGATGAACATAGGGGAAAAAAAGAGAGAGGCAAACCATAAAACAGACTCTTAACTATAGAGAACACACTGATGGTTACTGGAAGGAAGGTGTGAGGGATGGGTTAAATAGGTGATGGGGATTAAGGAGGACACTTGTGATGAGCAGTGGGTGTTCTTTGTAAGTGATGAATCGCTAAATTCTATACCTGAAACTATTGTTACTCTGTATGGTAGAACCAACTAACTGGAATTTAAATAAAAACTTGAAAAAAAGTGGATAAAATAATGCAGCAAATGGATTTTTTCAACACAAAAAGTACATCATTACAAAGGTATGAAAACAAGCAGACAAAAAGAAGCAGCTCTGCTAAGTATCAGAACTACCAGCATATACCACATAGTTGTAAGTTGTATTTGTTTTTTATTTCTAGCAAATATAAATACAGTGCCAACCCTAATATTTAGAGCCAGAGTTTTAGTAGTCTCATCCTTCCAAAGCAAGAATTGCACTGGACTTGGCAGAAGGTAACCCCCCCCAAAAAAAGTTTCTAATTCCCTTATATTAAATCTAGCACTACTTGGCTTTTTCAAGAAGGATCTCTTGAAGTCCTCTTTAATATAATTACTAAAAGGTTTGACTATCTGATTTTCTAAGCACCAATAGGATGTAAACAAACCAGTGTAAACAGGAGAAGCTGCAACTAACACTGAGCATGGAGACACACACACACACACAAAAATACAAATATAGAATTAACATAATGAATGTTCTTTACGATGATCATAAAGTTACAAAGAGAAGAGACTATTGTGTTCAAAATTTTTATTTAAGATTATAAGAAAAGATGCAATACATTCTTAGAGAACTTTATTCACAGAGTTAAAATTTAAAAGGCTTTAAGACTTGAAGAAATAAAGTTCATTTATTTAGAATTTCTATCTTATTTAGACCGTCTATCATAACCCAGTAAAATCAGATACATAAGAAGTTAATAAAACAGAATTAGCCTGTTTTTCCAGACTGGAGTAAAGAACAAAGAGGGCCTCTTTGCCCAAGTTTCTAAGGACATATTAGTCCAGTTCTGTAGCCCTCAGCCTCAGAAATTATTTTGAAATTTCTGATAGATGGAAAGACTCAGCATGTATTAAGATAACCCTGCAAAAATAATTAGGAACAAGTCCTAATACTTTCAAGAATATGGGGTAGTAGCCAAGTGTAAAACAATAACACAAAAGTCACCACCAAAGAATAAAATATCCTGTGTGATACTTAAATATTTCAAGGTTTAAGAGGATCATTGCTATTAATAATATTCTCTGAATGAGATGGGGTTTTAAAATCAAAAGAAGTTTAATACAGCTGAGGAACACAGAGTTTGGGGACAGGAGGACTAAGAAATAAGGCTGCCAAGATGGGTAGAGGCTGGGTTACAATGGACCTAATAAAATCATGTTAAGGAACTTGGACTCTAGACTAGGGACAATAGGAACCCATTAAATGACTTAGAATAGCTATAACTCAACATGCATTGTAGAATATTGGCTACAGAGTAGAGGTTAGTTTGGGTGGGAGCAAGACTGTAGGAAGTAAGACCAACTAGAGACTTTTGTAGTAGTCCAAGTGGAAGACAATATTCGATTAAACTAAGGTGGTAGCTGGAAAGTTGGGGAAAAGTAGATAAATCCAAAAGATGTGGGGGGGTAGTAATTACATACCTTGGAAAATAATTCAATCTAGAAAGCAAAGGGTAGAAAATTAGCAAAGATGATTCCCAGTTTCTGGCTTGAACAATGGGGTGCATAGAGGTGTTATTGACTAAAACAAGGAAAATGGGAGATAAGCATATCATGCTTGTTGTTTTTGTTGTTGTTAAGAGTAGGGGAGGGAGATGGATATGATGAAACTAATTTGGACATACTTAGTTTAAGGAGTTTATGGGTAGCCAAGTAGACATGTCCAATAGATGTTGAATATAGAGTTATGACACCCAAAAGAAGTTAGGAATGATAATTGAGATGAGAGTCATTGGTATATATAGAAGGTTATGATTTCATGGGAATAGGTTAAATAACTCAGAGTCTGTATGGTAAGAACACCTAGAACAAAACAAAGAAAAACACCAACACATGAGCGAACAAATGAAAAGATTACCAAAAAGACTACAAAAGATATTTTTATCACAAAGGCCTTTAATACAGCTGTGTAATATTGTGGAAAATTCTAAAGAGAGCACGGCCATAAAAGTATGAAGAAAATCAGGTGTAGTATTTACTGCTGGTACTATGTCTAGATCTCTTTTACTGGGCCAGGGAAACTGTCCCTCTACTACTTCAGAGTATTAACGTTGGCTGAAGAAAACCACCTTTCCTTAAAATGCCTGAGAGGTTCTGCCTTCCTCCAGTTAGCCCACAGACAATGGCTGATTAGGAAGAGGCTACAGAAGTCCAGCCCCTTGCCTGAGGTGGGCCAAATCTGTAGTGCCCTTCATCCCCTTGGGGTCAAATGGATGCTATACTTCAAGTGAAATCACATCTTTGCTTTACTTTCCTCCCTTCCCCATCATGCTTTCCTTGTACCTTACAAGTTTCTCTGAGAGCATTCTCTGTAAATTATTTGCTTTTGAATCCTTGTCTCAGGCCCTGCTTCTAGAGAACTTAATCTAAGAAACAGAGAATTGTGATGTCTCTGAAGTAAAAGAATTGTTCTTAAACCACATGTTTATATTTTATGCATGTTTATATATGTGTGTATTTTATTTCATAATAAAAAAGGAGTTAAGGAGGGAGGGGAGAATCAACAATGTTGAATGTTGCTACATGCTACTAAAAAAGTAAAAAAAAAAGTTGAGTAATAAAAGAACAGACAAGTGGGGCGGAGCAAGATGGCGGAGGAGTAGGAGACCTGGATTTCGTCTGGTCTCAGGGATTCAGCTGAATAGGGATCAAACCATTCTGAACACCGATGAACTCAACAGGAGATCGAAGATAAGAATAGTAACAACACTCTGAACAGAAAAGCAACCACTTTCTGGAAGGTAGGACGTGCGGAGAAGTGAATCCGAGGCGATATTCGGAAGGATAGACGGCGGGGGAGGGGGCCTCCGTCGGCCACTTCTGGCGAGTGGTGGAACCGCGGAGCACAAAATCGGAACTTTTAGAAGTCGGCTCCGCTGAGGGACGTCGCTCCAGTGGCTAAGCAGGGGATGGAACCCTCGTGGGACAGTGTGGTCTCAGAACCCTCAGGGTCACAGAAAGACCGGGGGTGCCTGAGTGCGGCAGAGCTCCCAGGTATCGGAGCAGGGAAGCTGGCTGCAGAGACAGAGCTGAGGTGTGGGCTCTCAGCTCAGGGTTGCCATAAACCGTGATCTGCAGCACAGTCGGGCCACTGCTCCTCCAGCAGGGACCCAACAAGCGGCAGATCCAGGGAGACTCCCCTTCCTCCCCTGGGAGGAGCGGCGCGGAAGTGCACCGCAGGAATCTGCTGGATTTGGAGACTCCACACGGGGTCGGGTGCCAGACATAGAAACACTCAGTCACAGGCCGGGTGAGCACGGAGTGCGGCCGGAGACTGGGGAGACAGGAGTGACTGCTTTTCTCTGGGGGCACACTGAGGAGCAGGGCCCCGAGTTCTCAGCTCCTCCAGGTGAAAATTGGGAGGCCACCATTTTCACCCTGGTCCTCCAAAGCTATGACGAGAGCTTGCAGGGAACAAAACTTCCTGAGAGCAAACCGGAGCAGCTTGCTTAGCCCGACTCACAAGGGCGGGGCAAGTCTGCCTCCGGCAAAGACATTTGGGAACCTTGGCAACAGGCCCCTCCCCCAGAAGATCAGCAGGAACAGCCAGCAAGCCAAGACCAAGTTTACCGATCAAGGAGAACAGGAGAACTCCAGCGCTAGTGGAATACTGCACATAGAATTCATGGCTTTTTTACCATAATTCATTAGTTTTTCAAAGTTTTTTTTTAACTTTTTTTGAATTTTTCTTTTTCCATTTTTCAAACATCTTATCAATCCCTTTTTTAAAAAAACATTTTTTATTTTTCATTTTTAGAGTCATATTTTTATCCCTTCATAGTAGTTACCCTTATTTTTGGCATACATATATAAGTTGTTCTCTCTTTAAAATTTTGAGATACAATTTCTTCTAACAGATCAAAATATACCCTAAATCACTAGTGTATGGCTTTGTTCTAGTCTCCTGCCTGATCACATTCTCTCCCTTTTTTTCTTTTTTTTCTTTTTTCTTTTTCTTTTTAAATCTTCTTCTTTCTTTTTAAAAAACAACTTCTTATCTTATCAATTCCTTTTATAAAATCTTTTATAATTTTCATCTTTACAGTCATCTGCCATCCCTTCATTGTATCAAACCTTATTTTATACATATATGTCTTTCTTCCTTTAAAATCTTAGCAGGCACTTTCCTCTAACAGACCAAAATATGCCCAAAACCTAGTGTGTGGCACTGATCTATGCACTAGCCTGATCATATTTGATCATATTCTGGTTTTTTTTGTTTTGTTCTGTTTTTGTTTGTTTTTATCTTTTTCTTTTTCCTTTTTTTTCCCTCTCTTCTTTCTTTCCCTTTCTTGTCCCCTGGTTTCAAGTCTTTTCTGATTTCTGTAGAGTATATTTCCTGGAGACATTGTTAACCTGTTAGCATTCTGTTCTCTCATTCATCTGTTCTCCTCTGGACAAAATGACAAGACGAAAAAAATCACCTCAGCAAAAAGAACAAGAGGTAGTACCGTCTGCCAGGGACCTACTCAATACTGACATTAGTACGATGTCAGACCTAGAGTTCAGAATCATGACTTTAAAGATACTAGCTGGACTTGAAAAAAGCGTGGAAGTTATTAGAGAAACCCTTTCTGGAGAAAGAAAAGAACTAAAATCTAACCAAGTCGAAATCAAAAAGGCTATTAATGAGGTGCAATCAAAAATGGGGGCACTAACTGCTAGGATAAATGAGGCAGAAGAAAGAATAAGTGATATAGAAGACCAAATGATGGAAAATAAAGAGGCTGAGAAAAAGAGAGATAAACAACTACAGGATCATGAGGGCAGAATTCGAGAGAGAAGCAATACGATAAGATGAAACATTAGAATAATTGGGATCCCAGAAGAAGAAGAAAGAGAGAGAGGGGCAGAAGGTATATTGGAGCAAATAATAGCAGAGAACTTCCCTAATGTGGGGAAGGAAACAGGTATCAAAATCCAGGAGGCACAGAGAACCCCTCTCAAAATCAATAAAAATAGGTCAACACCCCGACATCTAATAATAAAAGTTATGAGTCTCAGAGACAAAGAGAAAATCCTGAAAGCAGCTCGGGAGAAGACATATGTAACCTACAATGGTAGAAACATTACATTGGCAACAGACCTATCCACAGAGACCTGGCAGGCCAGAAAGGACTGGCATGATATCTTCAGAGCACTAAACGAGAAAAATATGCAGCCAAGAATACTATATCCAGCTAGGCTACCATTGAAAATAGAAGAAGAGATAAAAAGCTTCCAGGACAAACAAAAACTAAAGGAATTTGCAAACACGAAACCAGCCCTATAAGAAATACTGAAAGAGGTCCTCTAAGCAAAAAGAGAGCCTAAAAGCAGCATAGATCAGAAAGGAACACAGACAATATACAGTAACAGTCACCTTACAGGCAATACAATGGCACTAAATTCATACCTTTCAATAGTTACCCTGAATGTGAATGGGCTAAATGCCCCAATCAAAAGACACAGGCTATCAGATTGGATTAAAAAACAAGACCCATCAATATGCTGTCTGCAAGAGACTCATTTTAGACCCAAAGACACCCCCACATTGAAAGTGAGGGAGTGGAAAACCATTTACCATGCTAATGGACACCAAAAGAAAGCTGGGGTGGCAATCCTTATATCAGACAAATTAGATTTTAAAACAAAGACTGTAATGAGATGAAGAAGGACACTATATCCGACTTAAAGGGTCTATCCAACAAGAAGATCTAACAGTTGTAAATATCTATGCACCTAACGTAGGAGCAGCCAATTATATAAGGCAATTAATAACAAAAGCAAAGAAACACATTGACAACAATACAATAATAGTGGGGGACGTTAACACCTCCCTGACTGAAATGGACAGATCATCTAAGCAAAAGATCAACAAGGAAATAAAGACTTTAAATGAAACACTGGACCAAATGGACTTCACAGAAATATTCAGAACATTCCATCCCAAAGCAACGGAATACACATTCTTCTCTAGTGCCCATGGAACATTCTCCAGAACTGATCACATCTTAGGTCACAAATCAGCTCTCAACGGCTACGAAAAGATTGTGACTATTCCCTACATATTTTCAGACCACAATGCTTTGAAACTAGAACTCAATCACAAGAGGAAAGTCGGAAAGAACTCCAATA
This sequence comes from Eumetopias jubatus, assembly GCF_037043125.1. Taxonomy (NCBI): domain Eukaryota; kingdom Metazoa; phylum Chordata; class Mammalia; order Carnivora; family Otariidae; genus Eumetopias; species Eumetopias jubatus. The sequence goes on along the minus strand of NW_028274817.1, from coordinate 1,243,376 downwards.
CATGGAGGCTAAAGAGCATCCTACTAAAGAATGAATGGGTCAACCAGGAAATTGAAGAAGAATTAAAAAAATTCATGGAAACCAATGAAAATGAAAACACAACTGTTCAAAATCTTTGGGATACAGCAAAGGCAGTCCTAAGAGGAAAGTATATAGCAATACAAGCCTTCCTCAAGAAACAAGAAAGGTCTCAAATATGCAACCTAACACTACACCTAAAGGAGCTGGAGAAAGAACAGCAAATAAAGCCTAAACCCAGCAGCAGAAGAGAAATAATAAAGATCAGAGCAGAAATCAATGAAATAGAAACCAAAAGAACAGTAGAACAGATCAACGAAACTAGGAGCTGGTTCTTTGAAAGAATTAACAAGATTGATAAACCCCTGGCCAGACTTATCAAAAAGAAAAATGACCCAAATCAACAAAATCATGAATGAAAGAGGAGAGATCACAACCAACACCAAAGAAATATAAATAATTATAAGAACATATTATGAGCAACTCTATGCCAGCAAATTAGATAACCTGGAAGAAATGGGTGCATTCCTAGAGATGTATCAACTACCAAAATTGAACCAGGAAGAAATAGAAAACCTGAACAGACCTATAACCACTAAGGAAATTGAAGCAGTCATCAACAATCTCCCAACAAACAAAAGCCCAGGGCCAGATGGCTTCCCAGGGGAATTCTATCAGACATTTAAAGAAGAATTAATACCTATTCTCCTGAAACTGTTCCAAAAAATAGAAATGGAAGGAAAACTTCCAAACTCATTTTATGAGGCCACCATTACCTTGATCCCAAAACCAGACAAAGACCCCAACAAAAAGGAGAATTACAGACCAATATCCTTGATGAACATGGATGCAAAAATTCTCACCAAAATACTAGCCAATAGGATCCAACAGCATTAAAAGGATTATTCACCATGACCAAGTGGGATTTAGCCCTGGGCTGCAAGGCTGGTTCAACATCCGCAAATCAATCAACGTGATACAATACTTTAACAAAAGAAAGAACAAGAATCATATGATCCTCTCAATAGATGCAGAAAAAGCATTTGACAAAGTACAGCATCCTTTCTTGATCAAAACTCTTCAGAGTATAGGGATAGAGGGTACATACCTCAATATCATAAAAGCCATCTATGAAAAACCTACAATGAATATCATTCTCAATGGGGAAAAGCTGAGAGCTTTCCCCCTAAGGTCAGGAACGCAGCAGGGATGTCCACTCTCACCACTGCTATTCAACATAGTACTAGAAGTCCTAGCCACAGCAATCAGACAACAAAAAGAAATCAAAGGCATCCAAATCGGCAAAGAAGAAGTCAAACTCTCACTCTTTGCAGATGATATGATACTCTATGTGGAAAACCCAAAAGACTCCACCCCAAAACTGCTAGAACTCATATAGGAATTCAGTCAAGTAGCAGGCTATAAAATCAATGCACAGAAATCAGTGGCCTTCCTATACACCAACAACAAGACAGAAGAGAGACAAATCAAGGAGTCGATCCCATTTACAATTGCACCCAAAACCATGAGATACCTAGGAATAAATTTAACCAAAGAGGCAAAGGATCTGTACTCAGAAAACTATAAAATACTCATGAAAGAAATTGAGGAAGACACAAAGAAATGGAAAAACGTTCCATGCTCATGGATTGGAAGAACAAACATTGTGAAGATGTCAGTGCTACCTAGAGCAATCTACACATTCAATGCAATCCCCATCAAAATACCATCCACGTTTTTCAACGAAATAGAACAAATAATCCTAAAATTTGTATGGAACCAGAAGAGACCCCGAATAGCCAGAGGAATATTGAAAAAGAAAAGCAAAGCTGGCGGCATCCCAATTCCGGACTTCCAGCTCTATTACAAAGCTGTAATCATCAAGACAGTATGGTACTGGCACAAAAACAGACACATAGATCAATGGAACAGAATCGAGAGCCCAGAAATGGACCCTCAACTCTGTGGTCAACTCATCTTTGACAAAGCAGGAAAGAATGTCCAATGGAAAAAAGACAGTCTCTTCAACAAATGGTGTTGGGAAAATTGGACAGCCACATGCAGAAGAATAAAACTGGACCATTTCCTTACACCACACACAAAAATAGACTCCAAATGGTTGAAAGACCTAAACGTGAGACAGGAGTCCATCAAAATCCTAGAGGAGAACACAGGCAGCAACCTCTTCGACCTCAGCCACAGCAACTTCTTCCTAGAAACATCGCCAAAGGCAAGGGAAGCAAGGGCAAAAATGAACTATTGGGATTTCATCAAGATGAAAAGATATTGCACAGCAAAAGAAACAGTCCACAAAACCAAAAGACAACCGACAGAATGGGAGAAAATATTTGCAAATGACATATCAGATAAAGGGCTAGTATCCAAAATCTATAAAGAACTTATCAAACTCAACACCCAAAAAACAAATAATCCAATCAAGAAATGGGCAGAAGACATGAACAGACATTTTTCCGAAGAAGACATCCAAATGGCCAAAAGACACATGAAAAAGTGCTCAACATCACTCGGCGTCAGGGAAATCCAAATCAAAACCTCAATGAGATACCACCTCACACCCGTCAGAATGGCTAAAATTAACAAGTCAGGAAACAACAGATGTTGGCGGGGATGCGGAGAAAGGGCAACCCTCCTACACTATTGGTGGGAAAGCATGCTGGTGCAACCACTCTGGAAAACAGTATGGAGGTTCCTCAAAAAGTTGAAAATAGAGCTACCATACGATCCAGCAATTGCACTACTGGGTATTTACCCCAAAGTTACAAATGTAGGGATCCGAAGGGGTACGTGCACCCCAATGTTTATAGCAGCAATGTCCACAATAGCCAAACTGTGGAAAGAGCCAAGATGTCCATCGACAGATGAATGGATAAAGAAGATGTGGTATATATACACAATGGAATATTATGCAGCCATCAAAAGGAATGAGATCTTGCCATTTGCAACGACGTGGATGGAACTGGAGGGTGTTATGCTGAGTGAAATAAGTCAATCAGAGAAAGACATGTATCATATGACCTCACTGATATGAGGAATTCTTAATCTCAGGAAACAAACTGAGGGTTGCTGGAGTGGTGGGGGGTGGGAGGGATTGGGTGGCTGGGTGATAGACATTGGGGAGGGTATGTGCTATGGTGAGCACTGTGAATTGTACAAGACTGATGAATCACGGATCTGTACTTCTGAAACAAATAATGCAATATATGTTAAGGAAAAAAAAAGAAGAAAATAGCAGGAGGGGAAGAATGAAGGTGAGTAAGTCGGAGGGGGAGATGAACCATTAGGGTTCTAGAGGGGAGGGGGGTGGGAGGATGGGTTAGCTTGGTGATGGGTATTAAAGAGGGCACATTCTGCGTGGAGCACTGGGTGTTATACACAAACAATGAATCATGGAACACTACATCAAAAACTAATGATGTAATTAGTGTATGGTGATTAACTTAAAAATAAAAAGTTATTAAAAAAACAAACAAAAAAGAACAGACAAGTGTTCATTTTAGTAACAGAGCCAACATTGGCTATCTCGGTTGCAGAAATTGCTTTAGAGTCACGAGGTTGGAAGTCAGACAGCAGCACTGGAAGAATGGATGAGAGGTGAGTAAGTAGAGACAGTAAAGAAAACTGCTGTTTCAGGAAGTAGGACTGTGAAGAGGAGGAAAGATTTAAGGCAGTATTTGGAAGGCAGATTTTCAAATTTAACATGGGAGGTTCTTGATCACATTTAAATGCTAATGGAACTGAGACAATAAAAAGGGACAAGTTGGAGATCTAAGAGAGAAAAAAAACAATTGAGTGCAAATGGATGGAGAGAACTGCCTTTAAGATGTTACAGAGGGAATTTAAACATGAACTAAGGACTTGCTCAAGAAGACCTTTGAGATCTCTTTCTACCTCGAGAATCTGAGCTTGGATGATGTTTTTTTAAAATACAATGTAAATTCAATTAGCCCACATATACTACATCGTTAGTTTTGGGTGTAGTGTTCAATGATTCATTAGTTTCATATAACACCCAGTGCTCATCACATCATGTGCCCTCCTTAGTTGAATTTAAATAAAAAAAGAAACAAATAAATTGAAATATAGCTCAAAAAATAAAATAAAATAAATAAAATAAAATAAAATGTAATATTAAAGGATCAGGAACCAGAGTACCTGAGTTCATCTAGGAAAAAAACCAAAAGTTTTGGTCTAAGGAAAGAATCTATCACAGTTTTCTTTTGTTCTAGGAGGTAAGGGTTCTTACCCGCCAATATCCTGCTTCACAAAGTCCCCAGGTTCTTGTCGTCTTGATTCCACTTGGCCGGTTATTACAGGAAAAATATTAATCAGGAAAAGAAGCCCAAGGCTGGTCGTGTAGAAGTGACTCATTTGTGTGATTATCATCTTCTTAGGCACCAACTTGGAGAGACCTGTGAGATCCATGTTCAGGGAAAAGAGGAAGGAGGAGTGGAGGCAAAAAAGAAAAAGGTAAAAAAAAAATTTTATTCAATTCTATTAGAGCCATTTAACTTCCCTAGTGTCCAGTTACTAAATGATTAAGGTGACAATCCTCTTTCCCCAGTTCATCAATGCCACCAAAATTCATTCCCAACATACTCCTTTCTTGAATATACCAAAGCCCATCCAAGAAAGTGTAAAGAGCTCTAAATCAGTAATTCAGAATCTTAGGTTACAGTTTCATCTCTTTCCCTGTCTTCTTTCAGCTTTAGTCACTCTTTCATAATCCAAGAGTTTAAAATAATCTCTCATGTCTTCAATTTATTTTCCCCCAATCCCATTTGATCTTTACTCTCACAAATGCCTTTGCCATAGTTAACTGTGTAATATTGTAGGAAATATTAGAATATTAAGACCTGAACTCTCTTTATAACATTTTGGGGATTGATTCTCATTTCTACAGTTAAGCAATTTTCCAAAAGATCAAAGGTCTTGGAGTAGATGAACTGTTTCCTCTGAATCAGGTTGAGAAAATGCTAAATGATGAGACTCCATGGCTCTAGAATAGGATGTAATATTTCCCCATAAAGAGATATTTGAGGGCAAAGTCAGCCCCATGTAGGGGCCACAACATAAGAAATCCAAGTCTATCTTCCTAGTACAGAAGACCCTAAAATGTCAGCAAATTATACTGATAGAATTGTGTGATTTAGAGTTGCCTATGTGCAAGGCTATTTTATGAACTCTGGACTGGTGGATGTTTAGCTAAGACATGGGGTTAAGAAAACAGTATAAAGTGGCACTTTCTTGCTATCTCTGAACTTTATGGCTTCTTTGAATGTGAGACATTGACCACTTGAAGGAGACCTAATTCTGACCCAACACCACACTTTTTTAAAGTCATATCAGTGGCTTAATGTCCAGAGAGAATAAAAGGCTTTAAAAGTTTTTTCCAAGGAAAGTTTATGCAAGGGACTAATATGTAATACAGATACATGCTGGAGAGCTATTATGGTTGATAAAAAGATCAAGAACAAGTCTTTTTAAATTTATCCCACCCCCAAAAAGTAGCCACTATGTTCTATACTCAATTGTCTTCTTGAATCTTTGTGATCAGAAAACATCTATTTTGAGTTGCTGCCTAGACATTTTACAATATGGCAACCTTGCTCATACCCAGAGTCTGGACATTTAGATAAGGACCCAAACTTAGGATTCCCACTACAAGTTCCTGCTCTGCTTTTCCCAGGGCATCTTTTAAAATAACCACTTAGAGTTGAGCCCACAAAAAGTTAGTGATCTCCACCCCAACCACCTGATAAATAATAGGTGCCTGTAACCTACTCTCTATCTCCTGCCAGCTTGTGACCTGGGAGGGAGTGATGCCCTTCCCCCAGCTCATTACACTTCCCTGTGGTGGGATTTGTAAGTAAATAAATCTTGTGACTTTACTTCTTTTGTATGAATATATTAAAACTGCATCTGCGATCAAAACAACCCCAGGGTTTTCGCTTCCCCAAAGTGGAAGCTCAGATGATGGGGGAGCTGCCTTTTGACCTCGTGTGGGTTGTTTGTGCTTCTTCATTTATCAAGTCATAACCTGCATATTCTTAATATATCAGTTATTGGTCTCTCTCAACAGAATATTGTACAGGCAAAGAAAACTATGATACTGGAGAAGATGAACTTCTGACATGAGGAAATGTCCACATTACAGATAGAAATAGTCATAATATTAGGTTGTATCATATAAAATTGCCAATATTTGACAATTTTTGTTTTACAAAAACAGCAATTTTTTTACAAAACCATAACTGTTTTTACTATTTCGTGCCTAGTTGTATAAATTTTTTTTATTTTATTTTATTATGTTAGTCACCATACATCATTAGTTTTTGATGTAGTGATCCACGATTCATTCTTTTCGTATAACAACCAGTGCTCCATGCAGTGCATGCCCTCCTTAATACCCATCACCGGGCTAACCCATCCCCCCATGCCCCTCCCCTCTAAAACCATCAGCTTGTTTCTCAGAGTCCATAGTCTCTCATGATTCATCTTTCCCTCCAATTTTCCCCTGTTCATTTTTCCCTTCTTTCTCCTAATGTCCTCCATGCTATTCTTTATGTTCGACAAATAAGTGAAACCATATGATAATTGACTTTCTCTGCTTGACTTATTTCACTGAGCATAATCTCCTCCAGTCCCATCCATGTGGATGTAAAAGTTGGGTATTCATCCTTTCTGATGGCTGAGTAATATTCCATTGTATATATGGACCACATCTTCTTTATCCATTCATCTGTTAAAGGGCATCTTGGATTTTTCCACAGTTTGGCTATTGCGGACATTGCTGCTATGAACACTGGGATGCATATGGCCCTTCTTTTCACTATCCTTGTCTTTGGGGTAAATACCCAGGAATGCAATTGCTGGGTCATAGGGGAGCTCTATTTTTAATTTTTTGAGGCACCTCCACACTGTTTTCCAAAGTGGCTGTACCAACTTGCATTCCCACCACCAGTGTAAGAGGGTTCCTCTTTCTCCACAACCTCTCCAACATTTGTTGTTTCTTTCCCCGTCCATTTTTGCCATTCTAACTGGTGTAAGGTGGTATCTCAATGTGGTTTTGATTTGAATTTCCCTGATGGCTAATGATGATGAACATTTTTTCATGTGTCTGTTAACCATTTTTATGTCTCTTTCAGAGAAGTGTCTGTTCATGTCTTCTGCCCATTCTTTGACTTGATAAATTTTTGGGGGGTGTTGAATTTGAGAAGTTCTTTATAGATCTTAGATACCAGCCCCTTATCTGTAGTGTCATTTGTAAATATCTTCTCCCATTCTTTGTTTTGTTGACTGTTTCCTTTGCTGTGCAGAAGCTTTTTATCTTGATGAAGTCCCAAAAGTTCATTTTTGCTTTTGTTTCACTAGCCTTTGTAGATGTATCTAGAAAGAAGTTGCTGTGGCTGATGTCAAAGAGGTTATTGCCTATGTTCTCCGCTAGGATTTTGATGGATTCCTATCTCACATTGAAGTCTTTCATCCATTTTGAGTTTATCTTTCTGTATGGTGTTAGAGAATGGTCGAGTTTCATTCTTCTGCATGTGGCTGTCCAATTTTCCCAGCACCATTTATTGAAGAGACTGTCCTTTTTCCATTGCATATTTTTTTCCTGCTTTGTCGAAGATCATTTGACCATAGAGTTAAGGGTCCATATCTGGGCTCTCTATTCTGTTCCATTGGTCTATCTGTCTGTTTTTGTGCCAGTACCATGCTGACTTGGTGATCACTGCTTTGTAATGTAGCTTGAAATCAGGCAATGTGATATCCCCAGCTTTGTTTTTCTTTTTCAACATTTCCTTGGCAATTTGAGGTCTTTTCTGATTCCATACAAATTTTAGGATTGTTTGTTCCAGCACTTTGAAAAATGTCATTGGAATTTTGATTGGGATGGCGCTGAAGGTACAGATTGCTCTGGGTAGCATAGACATTTTAACAATGTTTATTCTTCTGATCCATGATCATGGAATATTTTTCCTTTTTTTTATGTCTTCTTCAATTTCTTTCATGAGTGTTCTGTAGTTCCTAGAGTATAGATCCTTTACCTCTTTGGTTAGGTTTATTCCGAGGTATCCTATGGTTTTTGGTGCTATTGTACATGGAATCGATTCTCTAATTTCTCTATCTACAGTTGTATTGTTAGTGTATAAGAAAGCAACTGATTTCTGTGCATTGATTTTGTATCCTGCCACATCACTGAATTGCTGTATGAGATCTAGTAATTTGGGGGTGGAGTCTTTTGGGTTTTCCACATAAAGTATCATGTCATCTGCAAAGAGAGAGAGTTTGACATCTTCTTTGCTAATTTGAATACCTTTTATTTCTTTTTGTTGTCTGATTGGTCTTGGTAGGACTTCTAGTACCATGTTGAACAATAGTGGCAAGAGTGGGCATCCTTGACGTGTTCCTGATCTTAAGGGAAAGGCTCTCAGCTTTACCCCATTGAGGATGATATTTGCTGTGGGTTTTTCATAGATGGATTTTATGAACTTGAGGAATGTTCCCTCTATCCCTATACTCTGAAGAGTTTTAATCAGGAATGGATGCTATATTTTGTCAAATGTTTTTTCTGCATCAATTGAGAGGACCATATGGTTCTTCTCTCTTCTCTTATTAATGTGTTCTATCACATTGATTGATTTGCAACATTTGAACCACCCTTGCATCCCAGGAATAAATCCCACTTGGTCATGGTGGATGATCCTTTTAATGTATTGTTGGATACTATTAGCTAGGATTTTCTTGAGAATTTTGGAATCCATATTCAACAGGGATATTGGTCTGAAATTCTCCCTTTTGATGGGGTCTTTGCCTGGATTGGGGATTAAGGTAATTCTGGCCTCATAGAATAAGTCTGGAAGCTTTCCTTCTGTTTCTATTTTTTGAAAGAGCTTCAGGAGAATAGGTATTATTTCTTCTTTGAATGTTTGGTAGAATTCCCCAAGGAATCCATCAGGCCCTGGACTCTTGTCTTTTGGGAGGTTTTTGATCACTGCTTCAATCTCGTTACTGGTTATTGGCCTATTCAGGTTGTCAATTTCTTCCTGTTTCAGTCTTGGCAGCTTATAGGTTTCCAGGAACGCATCCATTTCATCCAGATTGCTCAGTTTATTGGCATATAGTTGTTGATAATACTTTCTAATAATTGTTTCTATTTCCTTGGTGTTAGTCATGATCTCTCCCCTTTCATTCATAACTTTATTAATTTGGGTCCTTTCTTTTTTCTTTTGGATAAGTCTGGCCAGTGGTTTATTGATCTTATTAATTCTTTCAAAGAACCAGCTTCTAGTTTCATTGATCTGATCTACTATGTTCCTGGTTTCTAATTCATTGATCTCTGCTCTAATCTTAATTATTTCTCTTCTAATGTGTGGCTTAGGCATTGAAAAAAAAGCAATTTTTATGGTCAATATATGGGCTGTGGCATTCATGATTCACTAACTGTACAAGAGTTGATGGTCATTTTACAGAAATTAACAGAAACAGTACAGTTCAGAAAAGCATAGCATATAAGTAAGAAAATATGGTGCATGAGGAGATGATTCCGGGGCATGAGAATCATCTGTGGTATGAGTAGTAACCATGATATATGCTTGAACAACCAAAGTGTTTTAGTATACCCTAAATGTTGTATGATTATATGACAAATGTTAATGGTCAAATAATCATGGTACAAAACTGACAATTACTCTACAGGAACAAAGAGACTTGGTATAGGATATGAAGTCCAAATTGCAAAAAATAGTCCATGGAATATGAGACAGAACTACGATGGATGCTCAGAAAACATAAGTATATGAGCAACAATCCTGGGTATAGGACTTCTCCTATTCTCATAGCTATGCTGCATGAGCAAAGAGACCCATAGTGTGTGTTCAACTACACTATCCTACTATATATTATGGGTTATGATTATGGTAAAAAAAGCATCAATTGTTCTCACAGTAAGAATAGATACCAATGCTATAGAAGCAAATGTTCATGATTTGGAAGGAGAAAACTATGATACATGATGCATAAAAAGACAAGAATGTTATATATACTCAGACTAAGGTACATGTTCACCTAACTATGAGAAGACAGCCATCACATATAGAGGAGGTTGGACATAATATGTGTCCTCCAAATACTGTAACATTTTGGTTTTGGGCTTTTTTTTAAAAAGACTTTATTTACCTATTTGATAGAGAGAGAGAGAGCACAAGCAGGCAGAGCGACAGACAGAGGGAGACGGAGAGGGAGAAGCAGACTCCCCGCTGAGCAAAAAGCATGATGTGGGGATCCATCCCAGAACCCTGGGATCATGACGTGAGCTGAAGGCAGACACTTAACTGACTAAGCCACCCAGGCACCCCTATAACATTTTAACAAACATCGTTATTATAATGCATGTGAAGACATTTATGTATAAAACGATTTGACCACACTATATGTCAGAAAACCATAACACATGAGCCTAATAATCACTGAACAAGACAACAGGGCCTTGGTAAACACTTCCTTAAAACATTATATATGATCAAGGGGCACCTGGTAGCTCAGTCAGTTAAGTGCCTGCCTTTGGCTCAGGTCGTGATCTCAGGGTCCTGGGATCGAACCCCACATTGGGCCCTCTGCTCAGCAGCCTGCTTCTCCCTCTCCCTCTGCCTGCCACTCCCCCTGCTTATACTCCCTCTCTCTGTATCAAATAAATAAATAAAGTCTTAAAGGACATTTTAAATGATCAAAAGCATGCCGCTGGACTATGGCACAACAATGTGAATACTTAACACTACTAAACTGCAATTGTAAAAGTGATTAAGATTTTTTATGTGCTTTTAACCACAGTTAAATTTTTTAATTAAAAAAATGCTACTGGAACAGGTAGCCTTAACAAGTTAGAAAATATCTACAAACAGTCCCCAATCCTGATATATATACACAGAAATGTGGCACATTAGCAGGTATTAGCATTAAATGAACATACATCCATGACGCATGCTCAGATGACCATCAAAACAACTGCAAACAAGTACTGTAGGACAGCAGACCCTTAAAATTCTTCTTCTGACAAACTTGGTGAATTTTCAAGTGACCATAGTGCATAAACTGAAAGCCTTATCACTTAAGGAGCCTTCAAACATGATAAAGTATTCATGTAGCTATAGATAATTATAGTATGCTTAGACAGCCATGATGTGTATGAAGAGATATTTGTTATATCAGTCCTTAACCATGATGTGTGCACACACACTGTGTGTATCACAGCACCCATGATCAGGAATTAAGTGACATGGTTTAGGAGCAGACAGCCATACTAGTGGAGTAGACTGCCATGGCGCAGGAACAGAAGGCCATGGTCCAAGAGTAGGCAAACATGCTCAAAATTTTTCTGACTGGAGCAGAAGGATAAGATATAGATGCAAGTGGCCACAATGAAGAACTGATACCTCTTTAGTAATGATCAATAGTGAATAAATAGCTATCTACAGCATATGAACAAAGAAGTATAGCACACATATCCATAATGAATAAACTGAAAATTACAGCAAAAGATCATATAATGACATGGATATTTAAACAACTATGCTGCATGAACAGAATGCAACACTAACTCTAGTTTTAAAGTTGATATAGAGAAGCCAAGCCACATTGCAAAAGTTAACCACCATGGTATATGGTCCTATAAGTACAGCATATGGATAAACATCAATGACATATGAACTTACAACCAATAAGCATATTCAGGTAACCATGGGCACAATAGCAGATATATGATAGGAGCTGACTGACTATGAAATAGGAGGGGATAACCCTTGTGCAGGCTCAGATAATCTTGGTATTAGAATGGATTATCCATGGTACATGAACACACAATTATGACACATGCTCAAGCCACCATAATACCTGATCGCACAGCCAAAAAAAACCAAATGGTTACTCAACCAATTCACTCTGCTCAAGAGTTAAAGGAGAGTACAAGTAACAAACCAGAGGGAAATACCATCTATAAGCTGATGACTTGCAAATCCATATCTCTATCCCAGATATCTCCTGCAACCCACATCTGCACTTAGATGTCTGAGAAGCATCTTAGACCTAACATGTTAAAATCTGAGGTTCAGATATTCACCTCCCTACACATATAAACCTGGTCCCCCTGTAGTCTTTCCAATATCAGGTAATGGTAATTACCCTTCCATTTGCTCAGAGTAAAATCTCTGATGTCATTCTTGACTTCTCTTTTAGTCTCATACCCCACATCCATTCCGTCAGCAAGTCTCATTGGCATTCCATTTAAAAAGAAACATCCAGAATAAAATCACTGATCATCACCTCTGCTGCTATTACTTGGGCTCAGCATCTTTTGCTGAGATCGCTGTAAAAGCCTCTTAACTGGGCATGTTGACTCTGCCCTTGCTTCCCTACAGTCTTGTCTCTATACAACAGAGTGAACTTTAAAAGCATTAAGTCAGATCATGTCTATCTTCTGCTCAAAATCTTCCAATTGGTCCCCAGTTCAAAAGCCATGTTATGATCTGCAAGGACCTACATGATCTAATCTCCAAATAGCTGGCTAACCTTATCCTCTACTACCCTCCTCTCTTACTCACTGCACTTCAGCCACTATGACCTCCTTGCTGCCAATTGGATAAACCAGGCATGTTACAACTCTAGGGACTTTGCACCTGCTATTGCCTCTACTGGGACTATTCTTCCATCTAATTTCCAGATAGTTTGTTCTTTCTCTCACTTCATGTTTTTGCTCAAATATCAGCTTTCTCAATGAGGCCTTCATTGACCACCCTACCTAAAATTTCAATCCTTCTTCACATCCTGGATACTTCTTATGAAGTTGCCTGCTCTATTTTTCCTCATTTGCACTTTTTTCTTTCTTTTTTTAATTAAACTAATTTTATTTTTATTTTTTAATTTAAATTCAATTAGCCAACATATAGTACATCATTGGTTTTTGATGTAGTGTTCAATGATTCATTAGTTGTGTATAACACCCAGTGCTCATCACATTATGTGCCTTCCTTAATACCCATCACCCCATTACCTCATCCTCCAACCCACTTCCCTTTCCACAACCTTCAGTTTGATTCCTGGAGTCAAGAGTCTCTCATGGTTTGTCTCCCTCTATGATTTCTTCCCAGTTTTCCCTCCCTTCCCCTATGATCCTCTGTGCTATTTCTTATATATTCCACATATGAGTGAAACCATATGATAATTGTCTTTCTCTGATTGACTTATTTCACTTAGCATAATACCCTCCAGTTCCGTCCATGTCATTGTGAATGGTAAGTATTCATCCTTTCTGATGGCTGAGTAATATTTCATTTGCACTTCTAATATATATTTCATGCAATTATTTTTGTTATTGTCTGTTACTCCAGTACAATATAAGCTCCATGGGGACAAGGAATTTTCCTTGTCTTATTCATGGATATATGCCCAATGCACAGGGAATGCCTGATAAATAATGCATACTTAATAAATAGTTAATGAATGAATATTACTTTGAAAAAGTCACATCCATAAATGAGGTAAGATAGTATAAAGATCACCTTCATACTACCAGATCAAGAGACTACTCTGCACTACCGAAAACTAGTCATGTTAGGCCTTAAAAACTTCCGTCTTCAATGTAAAATGGGAATACTAATATTCATAAAAATTCTAGATTAAATAATATACATAAAATGCCTGTCTAAAGACCTGCCACCAGGATGTCTGCTGTTAGATCCTGTCCAAATACAAATTCATTTTATCACAAACTTTTGAGCATCTACTATGTACAAGGCACTGATACAGCACATTCTTCAATTAGGATTCCTAAAACTTCTTTACCTCAGTACCTAGAAACTACCAGATACTGACACTCTGCCCACCAACTCACCACTTGGATGCTATGAGGCACTATCTGCCAGAATGTTACCTTAACTGAGGCATCCCAAATGCTGCTACTGAGATACTATAAAGCCAACTCTGACATTTCTTTGCCTCAGTTTGTCACAAGAATTTCGTTTGAGGCCATCTAATTCCACTTAGCCTCAAAGCACTGCCATTATTAAAATCTTTGAAGCCAGAAACATCTTAGTGCCAATTCTTGATATACCACACAGAAATATGAGATTGGGTGAATGATTTGACTCAACATTCCCATCTATAAAATGTTGATAATGATAATACTGCCATATAGGAGTGTTATGAGAATTAAATGGCATAATTCATGGGCAGAATTAAGCATCATGTTTCACATATAGTAATCTTTGGTCACTGTAAACTACAGGTCAATTCCTTGACCTCTTGCCCCCCAGTGAGCCTCAGCTTCACCCTAATCCAGCCACTCATTCTCATGGTCATATCCTAAATCTTGTCATTACAAATCCATGATCTCAAGTAACTATCTGACCACATCTTTTCAACCCTTTTCATCTAGTACCTTTATACTGTCAATTCTTCTACCCTTCTAATCTGTAATCCCTTGATCCTACCACCTTTAAATTGCCCATTATCACCTACATGTTCTTACTTCCTTTCTTGCCCTACTTGGATTACATACATAGTCCATAATTAATATCATTAAAATCATTCTCTGATATGTGTCTTCAACATGCTTGTCTCTCTCTTACTCTGCTGTAACTGCCTGGAAAGACATAAAACAGCCTGACCACAACCTCCTCCTCTGAAAGTCCTTGAACTCCACGTTACCACCCTAGTTATACTACACTTCTGACCATTTATATTCAATCTCCTTTGTGGGCTTCCCCTTTAGAGGGATACCTCTAAAATTTTCCCTGGCTTGGGATTAATACAATTCAAAATATATTTCCTATCAGATACAAATGATGAAATATCTATAATCTCTATGAAAAAAAAAGCTTAAAACATCTATAGAGAACAGAACATTATGAATAGTAAAGTAGGAGACTTGAAAAAGAACCAAATATGACTTCTGGAAATAAAAAGATTTTGAAAAGTAAAGTGTACATCTTAATAGGACACACACTACATATAAATAGAAACAGATTGCATATCTTCTACATTAGAAGAGGACAAAAAATAAAATGACTTAAGAAATGTCAATCCAAATAAGAAATAAAAGAAAAAAACATAAAATAAGCATGCTAAATAGAAAACATTAAAAGATGATAGTTTCTAATTCAGATATATTAGCAATTTTAGTCTCTAAAGGCCCCATTTGAAATAATAAGATCATCAGACTAGATTAAAATACTAAAACTAAATTAGCTGCATGTTGTTTATAAGAGTCATATCTAAAACACAAAGGAATAGAGAAGTTGAAAGTAAAAGCAAAAAGTAATGCTATGCAAATATTAACCAAAACATTATTTTTAACATTCAGGAAATAAAGACTTTAATTCAAAGGTTTTACTAAAGATAAAGAGGAAAACTCCATATGGTAAAAGGTTCAATTTAACAAGAAGTGTAATAAAATTCTATACATCTAATAACACACCTTTAAAATATGTAAAGCAAAAATGGACAGAACTACAAAGAAACATAGACATATCTATGATCATAATGGGGTACTTTAACACACCTCTTTTAGAAATTGACAGATTAGACAGATTTTAAAAATCAGGACAGATAGAAAAGATTTTAACAAGATGAGTAACAAATCTGACCTGTTGGAAATATATAGAATACTGTATCCATTTATGGCAAAAATACACATTTTTAATCTCAATAGATATATATACAAAAATGTACGAGACTAGAAAGTGAATTACAACAAATTTCAAATGATTAAAATAATACACACAGGATATGGATATATATGAAACTTATGGACACATAAAATCAAAATACAAATTAGAACATCATAAGTGTACAATAACAAAATCACTATTAAAACTTATGGCATGCAGCTAACAGTATTTAAAGAAAAACATGTGGCCTTGTATACATATATCAAAAAGAAAAAAAAACTTAATGGGTAAAGAAGATCAAAATAAGCTCATAGAGTAAAGATACTAATAAAGATAGGAGCATCAATTTTTGAAATAGAAAATAATTTATAAAAGAGATAATTAAGAAATCCAAAAGTTGTGGGCGCCTGGGTGGCTCAGTTGGTTAAGCAACTGCCTTCAGCTCAGGTCATGATCCTGGAGTCCCGGGATTGAGTCCCACATCAGGCTCCCTGCTCAGCAGGGAGTCTGCTTCTTCCTCTGACCCTCTTTCCTCTCGTGCTCTCTATCTCTCATTCTCTCTCTCAAATAAATAAAAACTTAAAAAAAAAGAAATCCAAAAGTTGATTCATTGAAATAACTAACAGATCAAGAGTGTAGTTCAACAACTTTGTAACAACTTGTTTGAAGATTTAGATGAAACGAACAAATTCCTAGAAAAATATAACACACTAAAACAGAATCAAGAAGAAATTAGAGAAAATGAATAATCCTATAAGCCTTAAATAAATGGAAATAGTAGTAAAAAATGTGTCCACAAAGAAAACCCAGGACCAGATGATTTAACCAGTGAGTTTTGCTGAACATTCAAGGAAGAAATAATGTAAATTGTATGTTAATTTACCCATAAATAATAAAAGATGCAATATCCCTAAATCTGTGTTACTAAATTAGCATAATCTTAATACCAAACCCTGACAATGACAGCATAAGAAAATTACTGGCAAAAATTCAGAAGAAATTTAGTAAATTATATCAATACCTAAAATGAATAGTACATCATGTCCAAATTGCATTTATCCTAGGTATTCAAAATTAGTTGAATATTAGAATATCAATTAATATAATTCATCTACATCAATAGATTTTTTTAAAGTTATGACTATCAATATAAGACTAGTAGGGAATTTCTTTGATTTATTGAAGAGTATCTACAAAACAACCTATAGAAAACAACATACCAAAAAGAGAAATTATAAAAACCATCCCTTTGAGATCAGGAAGATGATGCAACTCCTGTTCTACCTTCTATTAAAAGTCTTAGGCAGTGGAACAAAATAAGAACAATAAAAGAGATAAAGTTTGGAAAGGAAGAAACAAAATTAATTACCTGAATATGATATGACTGTATATACAGAAAATCTTAGATAATCAACAAATAAATTATTGGAATTTGTAAGAGACTTTTTTAAAATAGCTGGATACAAAATTAATATCCAGAAGTCAATTAAATTCTAAATATAAATAATTATATACTTAATTTTTTTAATTACATATATATAATAACATGAAGTTAAGAGGTACCATATTATCCAGTAATTCCATTACTGGGTATTTGACCAAAGAAAACAAAAACACTATTTTGAAAAGATATATGAACCCCTATGTTTATTGAAGCATTATTTACAATAGCCAAGATATGGAAGCAACCCAAGTGTCCATCCATAGATGAATGTGTAAAGAAGATGTAGTGTATATTTCAATGGAATATTAGTCAGCCATAAGAAAAGAATGTGATCTTCCTATTTGCAACAACATGGATTGATCTACAGGGTATAATGCTAAGTGAAATAAGTCAGACAAAGAAAGACAAATACCATGTGATTTCACTCAAATGTGGAATTTAAGAAATAAAACAAAGAAAAAAAGAGACAAACAACAAAAACTAGACTCTTAACTACAGAGAATAAACTGGTGGTTGCCAGAGGGGAGGTGGTTGGGGGTGATGGATGAAACAGATAAAGAAGATTAAAAGCACATTTATCATGATGAGTATTGAGTAATATATATAGATTATATATATATTAATATATATCTAATAATATATATTAGATTGTATACCTGAAAGTAATATAACACTGGATGCCAATTATATTTCAATTAAAAAAAAAAAGAATTGCCCAGGCCTAGAAACAAATCTAACAAATGATGTACACTGCCTCTATAAGATAAAATTATGGAATGGTAAAGAGATGATGAAGACCTAAATAAGTGCAGAAATATAACTTTAAACACGATATTGTCAAGTTGTCAATACTGCTCAATTTATTTTTTGATTGACTGATTGGTCAGGCTTGACAAGCTGATTCTAAAATTTTGCATGGAAATGCAAAGGGCCAAGAATATCTTTTTGAAATCTTGAAGAAGAATAAGGTAACAGGACTTGCTCTATTAATATCAAGACTGATTTTTAAAATTCTATAATGGGGCAGAAGGTTATTGATGTCAGGAGAGACAAAGAGTAAATTCAGAAAAAAATCTAGGCATTTATGGACATTTGATTTATGACTGAGGTAGCAATGAAGAATTGTCTGGTAAATACAGGATTTTCAATACATGGTGCTAGGGCAATTGGTTATTTTCATACATCATACAACAATTATATTGGAACCTTACCAAGGGCATAAAAATTTATTACAGGTGGGTTGAAGATTTAAACATGAAAGTCAAAACTATAAGACTACATAATAGAAGTGAACTTCACAAATTTGGAGTAAGAAAGTATTTCTTAAACATACACAAAGTGCTAATTATGAAGGAGGCAACTAATAAAACAGTATAATAAAATTCAGAACGCTGTTCATCAAAAGATGCAAGAAAAAGAGTAAAGAACAACCAAAGAATGGTATATCTTGTCACACAACATACATATATTTGTTAAAGGAACATTATCTAAGGTACGTGAAGAATTCCTATAACACCAAAAGAAAAAGAGAGAAAATCCAACAACAAAAATGTACAAAAGACTTGAAGAGGTACTTCACAAAAGAGGAACTACAAATTATTGTTAACCTTAAGAAAAAATGTTTTTATTAGTAATCATGGAAATAATAACTAGAGCCATAATAAATTCTCATTACACCTTCATTGACTGACAAAAATTTTAGTCTCATAAATATCAAATTTGATATGAAGCAAAAGGAATTCTCTACACTCTTGGTGGGGGTCTAAAATGGCACAAACTCCTTACAGAAAAGTTTGGCATTAGATTGTAAAGTTGATAACACACATACCCATGATCCACATTTCTACTGCTAGACATATAGGATGGAGAGTTATTTACTCAACTCAGAGCATATTCCAGAGAGACAGGGAATGCAGGAAGACCCCTCCAGGAACAAAGGAGCTGGAAGGTACCATTTCCCTCCCCACCCCAGCATAAACACATGGCCACGTACAGGAACCAGCCCAACACCTACACTCCCTACCTACCTGCTTACACCAAGCCCTGCCCCTCTATGATTCAGCAGATCCATCCTTCCCAGTCACACTTGTCTCAGTCCCCTTGCTGCAGGTCCTCTCCCCCAGAAGACTGGTGCAAACCCTGCCAACACCACATCTCCTGACCTGCACATTTTACAGGGCCTCAATTCCAGCAATGATGGCAGGTTTCATTTCACAAGCAGGCCAGCACACTCCTTGTTGAAATGTGCCCCCCTGTGGCTGGGACCAAACACTGCCCACAACAGGCAAAGAGAACTGTGGATGACTAAAGAAGATGCACCAGGACCCAAGAGCAGGGTAAGGGCAGCACATATAGGAGACACTCCCTGAAGTGCCAAGTAATGGGGAACAAAGGATACTGCACTGCAGGGCATGAGAAGACCTCTTTTTCATAAGGCAATTACCTTCAAGAATAAGAAGACAAAGCTGACTTTCCTAACACAGAGGAACAGACAGAGAGAGTTAGATAAAATTAGGAGACAGAGGAATACATCCTAAATGAAAGCAGAGGACAAAACCACAGAAAGAGACCTAAGCAAAATGGACATAAGTAATATGCTGGACAGAGAATTTAAGTAATGATCATAAAGATAGCACTGGACTTGAGATAAGTGTAGAGGACATCAGTGAGACCAATAAGAAAGAGATAAAAAAGAACCAATCGGAGGTGAAGAATACAATAAATTTAAATTTTAAAATATACTTGATGGAATAAATAGCAGGGTAAATGAAGGAGAAGAACAAGTCAGTGAACTGGAAGTCAGAATACAGGAAAGCAATCAACTTGAGTAAGTGAGAGAAAAAAAATTACTCAAGTTGAGAATAGAGTTAGGGAATTGAGTAACTCCATCAAGTGTAATAACATTCACGTTATAGGGATCCCAGAAGAGAGAGAAAAGGAGACAGAAATTTTATTTGAAGAAATAATTGCTGAAAATTTCCCAAATCTGGGGAAGGAAATGGATATCCAGATCCAGGAGGCACAGAGATCCCCCAACAAATTTAACCCAAGGAGATCCACATCAAGACACACAGCAGTTAAAACGGAAAAAAAAGTAGTCATAAAGAAAAAATTCTAAAAGGATCAAGAGGGGCACCTGGGTGGCTCAGTCAGATAAGCGTCTGCCTTCAGCTCAGGTCATGATCCCAGGGTCCTGGGATTGAACTCCACATTGGGTTCCCTGTTCAAGGGGAAGCGTGTTTCTCCCCCTCTCTCTGCAGCTCCCCCTGCTTGTTCTCTCTCTCTCTCAAATAAGTAACATCTTAAAAAAAAAGCATCAGGAGAAAAGAAGACAGTTATATACAAGAGAAACCCCATAAGTCTATGAGCAGACTTTTCAGCAGAAACGTTGCAGGCCAGAAGGCAGTGCATGATCTATTCAAAGTACTATAAGGGAAAAATGTGCAGCCAAGAATACTCTATCCAGCAAGGCTATCAGAATAGAAGAGAGAAAGAGTTTCTCAAACAAAAACTAAAGGAATTCAGGACCACTAAACCAGCCCTACAAAAAATATGAAAGGGTACACTTTGAGTAGAAAGAAAAGACCATAAGTGAGAGTGTGAAAAGTAGGAAACACAAAAGTGGTACAAATAAGGGGAAAAAAGATGGCGGAGGAGTAGGGGACCCTATTAAAACTGGTCCCCTGAACTGAGCTGGATATCTACCAGAACACTCTGAACAACCACGAAATCACCCTGAGATGTAAGAAGATATATCTGGATCTCCACAAAAGGAATATCACAGGCGATTGGTTTCGAGGTATGAAGCAGGGAGCCGTGATTCTGCAGGCAGATATCGGAAGATAAATGGAAGGGGGAGGGAGCTGTGTGGATCCTGCACCACCAGAGCGCAAAAGCCTCCCATGCTGGGGACAGGGCACAGACTCACAGACCTGTAGCGATGGGGAAAGAAATTTAGGGCAGCCCCCCCAGACTGAAACCCGGAGCAATGGGGCCACGCATGTGAACTGGGGGCAGCTGGCGGTTTTAAAAGCACAAAGGGCAGAGACTTGCCCCTGTGCCCTGACCTGGAGGCGAGGACTGGGAGCACTGCTGAGCTATGCACAACCCAGGATCCTGAGGTTTAAAGCAGCACAGACAGAAACAGAGATAGTGTGCCCTGGAGAACTCACTGAAGAACTGTAATCTCTCTGTTCTGAGGCAGAGGGTTGCAAATGGTCTGTTCTGCTCTGACTCTCAGAAGAGAAGTGGAAAGCCACCAGGGAAAGCCAACAGAGAACAAAAGCCCCCCAAAACCGGTTTTCACTGAGTCCATTTCCCCCCACACACACAGTGGGCAGGGCAACTCTGCCCAAACAGGGTTGCCTGAGTAACAGTGTGGCAGGCCCGTCCCCCAGAAGACAGGCTGGGAGAACAAGAGGCTGACAACCCTAAGGTCCCTACAAAACAGATGCATCTTTCTTGGGTTGTGGTCAATAATTTGGACTCTGTACATTCCCTCAACCACCCCTCAACAGAATGACTAGAAGGAGGAACTTCCAAAATAGGAAAGACTCAGAGATTGTGACTTCTGCCACAGATTTACAAATGGATACAGATATAAACAATATGTCGGAAATGGACTTCAGGGTAACAGTTAAGAAGATGATAACTAGAGTGGAGAAATCGATTAATGGCAACATAGAGTCTCAAAGGGCAGAGATGAAAGTTGAACTGGCAGAACTTAAAAATGCTATCAATGAGATCCAATCTAATCTAGATACTCTAACAGCTAGGCTAAACGAGGCAGAAGAACGAATTAGTTACCTAGAAGACAAATTGATAAAAAAGAAAGATAAGAGGAGGCCAGGGAGAAACAACTCAAAATCCATGAAAACAGAATAAGAAAAATAAGTGACACCATGAAACATTCTAATGTCAGAATTATTGGGATCCCTGAGGGAGTGAGAGAGAGAGAGAGGACTAGAAGATATATTTGAGCAAATCGTAGCTGAGAACTTCCCTAATCTGGAGAATGAAAGAAACATTTGTGTCCTAGATGCAGAGAGGACACCTCCCAAGATCAATAAAAACGGACCAATGCCCCAGCATGTAATAGTAAAACTCGCAAATCTTAAAACCAAGGAAACCATCCTAAGGGCAGTTAGGGGTAAGAGATTCCTTACATACAGAGGGAGGAACATCAGAATAACGTCAAACCTATCCCCAGAGCCCTGACAAGCCAGAAAGGCCTGGCAAGACATATTCAGGGTACTAAATGAGAAGAACATGCAGCCAAGAATACTTATCCAGCAAGGCTGTCATTTAGAATGGATAGAGAGATGCAGAGCTTCCAAGACCAGCAAAAAGTGAAAGAATATGTGACCACTAAGCTGGCCCTGCAAGAAATATTAAGGGGGGATCTATAAAAGAAGAAATACCCCAAGAGTGATATACAACAGAAATTTACAGAGACAATCTATAGAAACAAGGACTTCACAGGCAACATGACAATAAATTCATATCTTTCAATAATCACTCTCAATGTGAACAGCCTAGATTTTCCCATAAAACAGCACAGGGTTGCAGATTGGATTAAAAGACAGGACCCATACATATGCTGTCTACAAGAGACTCATTTTGAACCTAAAGATACATCTAGACTGAAAGGGAAGGGATGGAGATCCATCTTCCATGCCAATGGACCTCAAAAGAAAGCTGGGGTAGCAATTCTTATATCAAACAAATTAGATTTTAAACTAAAGACTGTAGAGACACAGAAGGACACTATATCACTCTTAAAGGGTCTATCCAACAAGAATATCTAACAATTGTAAATATCTATAACCCCAACATGGGAGCAGCCAAATACATAAGCCACCTGTTAACCAAAATAGTCATACCGATAATAATACATTAATTGTATGAGACCTCAATACTCCACTCTCAGCAATAAACAGATCATCTAAGCAGAAAATTAACAAAGAAACAAGAACTTTGAATGACACACTGGACCATATGGACCTCATAGATATATACAGAATATTCCACCCTAAAACAACAGAATACTCATTCTTCTCAAGGGCACATGTAACCTTCTCCAGAATAGACCACATTCTGGGTCACAAATCAGGTTTCAACTGATACCAAAAGATTGAAATTACTCCCTGCATATTCTAAAACCATAATGCTTTAAAACTGGAACTCAAACACAATAAATTTTGAAGAAATTCAAACACTTGGAAGCTAAAGACCACTCTACTCAAGAATACTTGGGTCAACCAGGAAATCAAAGAAGAACTTAAACAATTCATGGAAACCAATGAGAACGAAAACACATCGGTCCAAAATCTATGGGATACTGCAAAGGGGGAAATACATAGCCATCCAAGCCTCACTCAAAAAAAAAAAAAAAAAAAAATAGAAAAATCCCGAATTCACCAACTAACTTTACACATTAAAGAACTGGAGAAAAAGCAACAAATGATGCCTAAGCCATGCATTAGAAAAGAAATAATTAAGATTAGAGCAGAGATCAATGAATTAGAAACCAGGAACACAGTAGATCATATCAACGAAACTAGAAGCTGGTTCTTCGAAAGAATTAATAAGATCAATAAACCACTGGCCAGACTTATCCAAAAGAAAAGTGAAAGGACCCAAATTAATAAAATTATGAATGAAAGGGGAGAGATCATGACTAACACCAAGGAAATAGAAACAATTATTAGAAAGTATTATCAACAACTATATGCCAATAAACTGAGCAATCTGGATGAAATGGATGCGTTCCTGGAAACCTATAAGCTGCCAAGACTGAAACAGGAAGAAATTGACAACCTGAATAGGCCAATAACCAGTAACGAGATTGAAGCAGTGATCAAAAACCTCCCCCCCCCAAAAAAACAAGAGTCCAGGGCCTGATGGATTCCCTGGGGAATTCTACCAAACATTCAAAGAAGAAATAATACCTATCCTTCTGAAGCTGTTTAAAAAAAAAAGAAAGAAACAGAAGGAAAGCTTCCAGCCTCATTCTATGAGGCCAGAATTACCTTAATCCCCAAACCCGGCAAAGACCCCATCAAAAGGGAGAATTTCAGACTGATATCCCTGATGAATATGGATTCCAAAATTCTTAAGAATATCCTAGCTAATAGGATCCAACAATACATTAAAAGGATCATCCACCACGACCAAGTGGGTTTTATCCCTGGGATTCAAGGGTGGTTCAACATTCACAAATCAATCAATGTGATAGAACACGTTAATAAGAAAAGAGAGAAGAGCCATATGGTCCTCTCAATTGATGCAGAAAAAGCATTTGATAAAATACAGCATCCTTTCCTGATTAAAACTCTTCAGAGTATAGGGATAGAGGAAACATACGCCATGTTCATAAAATCCATCTATGAAAAACCCACAGTGAATATCATCCTCAATGGGGAAAAGCTGAGAGCTTTTCCCTTACGATCAGGAACACGTCAAAGATGCCCACTCTCGCCACTCTTGTTCAACATAGTACTAGAAGTCCTAGCAACAGCAATCAGACAACAAAAAGAAATAAAATGTATTCAAATTGGCAAAGAAGAAGTCAAACTCTCTCTCTTCACAGATGGCATGATACTTTACGTGGAAAACCCAAAAGACACAAAAAGATGGAAAAATATTCCATGCTCATGGATTGGAAGAATAAACATTGTTAAAATGTCTATGCTACCCAGAGCAATCTATACCTTCAACGCCATCCTGATCAAAATTCCAATAACATTTTTCAAAGTGCTGAAACAAACAATCCTAAAATTTGTATGGAATCAGAAAAGAGTCCAAATCGTAAAGGAAATGTTGAAAAAGAAAAACAAAGCTGGGGACATCACGTTGCTTGATTTCAAGTTATATTACAAAGCAGTGATCACCAAGACAGCATGATACTGGAACAAAAACAGACATATAGACCAATGGAACAGAATAGAGAGCCCAGATATGCACCCTCAACTCTATGGTCAAATAATCTTCGACAAAGCATGAAAAAATATGCAATGGAAAAAAGACAGTCTCTTCAATAAATGGTGCTGGGAAAATTGGACAGCCACATGCAGAACAATGAAACTCGACCATTCTCTAACACCATTCACAAAGATAAACTCAAAATGGATGAAAGACCTCAATGTGAGACAGGACGCCATCAAAATCCTAGAGGAGAACATAGGCAGTAACCTCTTCGGCATTGGCCACAGCAACTTCTTTCAAGATACATCTCCAAAGGCTAGTGAAACAAAAGCAAAAATGAGCTTTTGGGACTTCATCAAGATAAAAAGCTTCTGCACAGCAAGGAAACAGTCAACAAAACAAAGAGGCAACCCACAGAATGGGAGAAGATATTTGCAAATGACACTACAGATAAAGGGCTGGTATCCAACATCTGTAAAGAACTTCTCAAACTCAACACCCAAAAAAATGGGCAGAAGACATGAACAGACAATTCTCCAAAGAAGACATATAAATGGCTAACAGACACATGAAAAAATGTTCATCATCACTAGCCATCAGGGAAATTCAAATCAAAACCACACTGAGATACCACCTTACACCAGTTAGAATGGCAAAAATTGACAAGGGAAGAAACAACAAATGTTGGAGAGGTTGTGGAGAAAGGGGAACCCTTACACTGTTGGTGGGAATGCAAGTGGGTACAGCCACTTTGGAAAACAGTGTGGAGGTGCCTCAGAACATTACAAATAGAGCTACCCTATGACCCACCAATTGCCCTACTGGGTATTTACCCCAAAGACACAGATGTAGTGAAAAGAAGGGCCATATGCACCCCAATGTTCATAGCAGCAATATCCGCAATAGCCAAACTGTAGAAAAGAGCCGAGATGCCCTTCAACAGACAAATGGATAAGGGAGATGTGGTCCATATATACAATGGAATATTACTCAGCCATCAGAAAGGATGAATACCCAACTTTTGCATCCACATGGATGGGACTGGAGGAGATTATGCTTAGTGAAATAAGTCAAGCAGAGAAAGTCAATTATATGGTTTCACTTATTTGTGGAACATAAGGAATAGCATGGAGGACATTAGGAGAAGGAAGGGAAAAATGAAGGGGGGGATCAGAGGGGAAGACAAACCATGAGAGACTATGGACTCTGAGAAACAAACTGAGGGTTTTAGAGGGGAGGGGGGTGGGGGGATTTGTTAGCCCAGTGATGGTTATTAAGGAGGGCATGTATTGCATGGAGCACTGGGTGTTATACGAAAACAATGAATCATAGCACACCACATCAAAAACTAATGATGTACTGTATGGTGACTAACATAATAAAATTAAATTAAATTTAAAAAAAGCACAAATAAGTATTTCTATACAAATCAGTCAAGGGATTCACAAAATAAAGGATATAAAATATAATATCATATACCTAAAATTAGGGCAGGGGGAGAGGAGTAAAGAATGGGGTCAAATGTAAGTGGCCATCAATTTCATATAGAATGCTATAAGCAGATGTTATATACAAATGTAATAGTAACTGCAAATCCAAAATCAAAAACCAGTAATAGGCAAAGAATAAAGGCTTCCAAGTATATCACAAAAAAAGCCAGTAAACAATAAAAGTGAGTGAGAGAAGAAAGGATTAGAGAAAAACTACAAAAAACAACCATAAAACAAGCAGCAAATAGCAGTGCGTACATACCTATCAATAATTACTTTGAATGTAAATGGACTAAATGCTCCAATCAAAAGATGTAGGGTATCAGAGTGGATAAAAAAACAAGACCCATCTATATGCTGCCTACAAGAGACTCATTTCAGACCTAAAGACACCTGCAGATTGAAAGTGAAGGAATGGAGAAATATTTATCAAGCAAATAGATGTGAAAAGGAAGCTGGGGTATCAATAAGTATACTGGACAAAATAGCCTATAAAACAAAGAGATGAGAAAGGATGCTATATAAGAAAAAAAAAAGTAGGGACAAGGGTACCTGGGTGGTGCCATCAGTTAAGTGTCCAACTCTTGGTTTGAACACAGATTGTGATCTCAGGGTTGTAAGATCGAGCCCTGCATTGGGCTTTCCACTCAGTGTGGAGTCTGCTTAGGATTCTCTCTCCCTCCCCCTGCCCCTCCCACTTGTGCTTGCTCTCCCTCTCTAAAATAAATAAATAAATATTTAAAATAATTAATAATAATAATGGGGACAATCCAACAAGGAGATATCACAATTGTAAATATTTATGCACCCAACATAGGAGCACCCAAATACATAAAATAGTTAATAACAAACATAAAGGAGCTAATCAGTAGTAATACAATAATAGTAGGGAACTTTAACACCCCACTCACATCTGTGGACAGATCATCCAAACAGAAAATCAATAAGGAAAGAATGGCTTTGAATGACACACTGAACCAGATGGATTTAACAGATACACTCAGAACATTTCATCCTAATACAATAGAATACACTTTTTTTTCCCCAAGTGCACATGGAACATGCTCTAAAACAGATCACATATTAGGCCACAAAACAAGTCTCAACAAATTCAAAAGGATTGAAGTCCTATCTTTCATCTTTTCTGACCAGAACACTATGGAACTAGAAATCAACCACAAGAAAAAATCTGGAAATGGCAAAAATTCATGGAGGTTAAGTAACATGCTACTAAACAATGAATGGGTCTACCAAGAAAGCAAAGAAGAAATCAGAAAGTCATGGAAACAAATGAAAATGAAAATAAAATAGTCTAATACCTTTGGGATACAGCAAAAGTGGTACCAAGAGGAAAGTTTATAACAATACAGGCCTACCTCAGGA
The DNA here is from genome assembly GCF_037043125.1 of Eumetopias jubatus. Lineage (NCBI taxonomy): Eukaryota > Metazoa > Chordata > Mammalia > Carnivora > Otariidae > Eumetopias > Eumetopias jubatus. The sequence continues at coordinate 1,215,435 of NW_028274817.1, read as the reverse complement.
AGCAAGAATATCTCAAATAAACAACCTAAACTTATACCTAAAGGAGCTAGGAAATGAACAACAAACAAAACCCCAAACCAGCAGAAGGAAGAAAATAATAAAGATTAGAGCAGAAATAAATGATATAGAAACTAAACACACACACACACACACACACACACACACACACACACACACACACACACACACACTAAAACAGAACAATGAAACCAGGAGTTGGTTCTTTGAAATTTTTAAAAAATGATAAACCTCTATCCAGACTCATCAAAAAAAGAGAGGCGGGGGGACTCAAACAAATCAGAAATGAAAGGAGAGATAACCAACACCACAGAAATACAAACAATTTTAAGAGAATATTATGAAAAATTATGTGCCAATAAATTGTACAACCTAGAAGAAATGGATAAACTCCTAGAAACATAACCTACTAAAACTGAAGTGAAAAATAATAGAAAATTTGAACGAAATGATTACCAGCAATGACATGGAATCCCTAATCAAAGAAAAACTTCAAACAAACATAAGTCCAGGACCAGATCGCTTCACAGGTAAATTCTACCAAATATTTAAAGAAGAGATAATACCTATTCTTCTGAAACTATTCCAAAAAAGATAGAAAAGGAAAGAAAATTTCCAAGTTCATTCTAAGTAGTCATCATTTCTCAGATAACAAAACCATATAAATCCACCACTAAAAAGAGAACTTCAGGCATATATCCCTGATGAACATAGATGAAAAAGTCCTCAACAAAATATCAGCACACCAAATTCAACAATACATTTAAGAAATCATTCACCACCATCAAGTGGGATTTATTCTTATGATGCAAGTGTGTTTCAATATTTGCAAATCAATCAACATGATACATCACATCAATAAGAGAAAGGATCAAGACCATATGACCATTTCAATAGATGCAGAAAAAGCATTTGATGAAATACAACACCCAATCATGATAAAAACTCTCAGCAAAGTAGGTTTAGAGGGAGCATACCTCAATATAATAAAAGCTTTATATGCAAAACACATAGTGAACAGCATCCTAATGGGGAAAATCTAAAATCTTTTCCACAAATATCAGGAACAAAACAAGGATGTCCATTCTTACCACTTTCATTCAACATAGTACTGGAAGTTCTAAACACAGCAATCAGGCACCATAAAGAAATAAAATGCATACAAATCAGTAAGGAAGAAGTAAAACTCTATTTGCAGATTACATGATACTCTGTATAGAAAGCCCTAAAGACTACACCAAAAACTGACATGAACTGATAAACAAATTCAGTAATCATAGGATACAAAATCAATCTAGAAACCTGTTGCATTTCTTTTTATTTAAAGTCAATTAGCCAACATATAGTACATCATTAGTTTCAGATGTAGAGTTCAATAATTCATCAGTTGCATACAAAACCCAGTGCTCATCACATCTGTTACATTTCTATACACTAATAATGAAGCAGCAGAAATAGAAATTAAGGAAACAATCTCATCTAAAATTGCACTAAAAATAGTAAAATACCTAGGAATAAACTTAACCAAAGAGGTTGAAGACCTGTAATCTGAAAACTACAAAACACTGATGAAAGAAATTGAAGATGACACAAGAAAATGGAAAGACATTCCATGCTCATGGACTGGGACAATAAGTATCGTTAAAATGTCTATACTACCCAAAGCAATCTACACATTTAATACAATCCCTATCAAAATACCAACATCATTTTTCACAGAACTAGAACAATCCTAACATTTATATGGAACCACAAAAGACCCCTAATAGCAAAAGCAATCTTCAAAAAGAAAAACAAAGATGGAGGCATCACAATTGCAGACTTCAAGTTATATTGCAAAGCTGTAGTAATCAAAACAGTATGGTACTGGCACAAAAATAGACACATAGATCAATAGAACAGAACAGAAAACCCAGAAAAGGACCCTCAACTCTATGGTCAACTAATCTTTGGCAAAGCAGGAAAGAATATCTAATAGGAAAAAGATGCTCTTTTCAACAAATGGTGCTGGGAAAACTGGACAGCAACATGCAAAAGAATGAACCTGGACCACTTTCTTACACCATACACAAAAATAAATTCAAAGTGGATTAAAGACCTAAATGTGAGATCAGAAACCATAAAAATCCTAGAAGATGGGAATGCAATTTGGTGCAGCCACTCTGGAAAACAGTATGGAGGTTCCTCAAAAAGTTTAAAATAGACCTACCCTACGGCCCAGCAATTGCACTACTCAGTATTTACCCCAAACATACAAATGTAGTGATCCAAAGGGGGCACCTGCACCCCAATGTTTATAACAGCAATGTCCACAATAGCCAAACAATGGAAAGAGCCCAGATATCCATTGACAAATGAGTGGATAAAGAAGATGTGGTATATATACACAATGGAATATTATGCAGCCATCAAAAATTGAAATCTTGCTATTTGCAATGAGATGGATGAAACTAGAGGGTATTATGCTAAGCAAAATAAGTCATTCAGAGAAAGGCAATTATCATATGATCTCACTGATATGTGAAATTTAAGAAACAAGGCAAAGGATCATAGGGGAAGAGATGAAAAAATGAAACAAGATGAAACCAGAGAGGGAGACAAACCATAAGAGACTCTTAATCTTAGGAAACAAACTGAGAGTCACTGGAGGGGAGAGGGGTGGGTGGATGGGGTAACTGGGTGTTGGACATTGGGGACGGTATGTGTTGTAATGAGCACTAGGTATTATATAAGACCGATGAATCACAAACCTGTACCCCTGAAAAAATAATACGTTATATGTCAATAAAAAATAAATAAATAAATAAATGAACAGATAAATAAAACTTGCATTACATTGCAAAAAAAATCCTAGAATAGAGCAAAAGCAGTAATTTTTTCACATCAGCTATAGCAACAGTTTTCTTGGTATGTCTCCTGAGGCAAGGGAAACAAAAGCAAAAATCAACCATTGGGACTACATCAAAATACAAAACTCCTGCACAGCAAAGGCAACAGCCAACAAAACTAAAAGGCAACCTACAGAGTGGGAGAATATATTTGCAAATGGCATATCTGATAAAGGGTTAGTATCCAAAATATATAAAGAACTTATGAAACTCAACACCCCCAAAATGAACAATCCAGTTTAAAAATGGGCAGAAGACATGAACAGACATTTCTCCAAGGAAGACATCCAATGACTAACAAACACATGGAAAGATGCTCAACATCATTCATCATCAGGGAAATGCAAATCAAAACTACAATGAGATATCACCTCACACTTGTCAGAATGGCTTAAATCGACAACAAAAGAAACAGGTATTGGTGAGGTGTGCAGAAAGGGGAACACTCTTGCACTGTTGGTGGGAATGCAAACTGGTGCAGCCACTCTGGAAAACAGTATGGAGGTTCCTCAAAAATTTAAAAATAGAACTACCCTATGGTTCAGCAATCATGCCACTGGGTATTTACGCAAAGAATACAAAAATATTAATTCAAATGGATACATGCACCCCAATGTTTATAGCAGCATTATATAAGATTGCTACAGTGGATAAATAGACATTACTAAGAGTTTAGCATAGAACCACATGAATTAGTGATGTTACAATAATCATGACCCAACTATGGATTATCAACTTACATGTGCTCAGATGACCTTGGCCATAAAGAAGATGTTCTTATGCATAAGTTGACAACCATTGTGTATGAGAAATCATTAATATTTTAAGAGACTCAGGATGCATGCTAAAGTGGCAATGGTAAATGAGTAGATGGCCACAGTGAATGAAAGAATCCATGATGTTACCAGGAAGTCATTCAACCATGGGACATGTCATAGTAGTGCTGGAGCACATAATGATAGAATAGTAATTATTCAGATAGATATTGCATATGATTAAAAAATACTAAAACAAATGCATTTGCTTCAGGAGCAGATGTAACAATGCAAGAGTATACTGGTACATGCTCAAGACCCATGGTGCATGAACAGTTACTACTTAAGTTTGAGCAGTTGATCATGATGTACACTCAAACAACCCACAACACATGCTGAAAGGCATGAAACAGTAGACATTTGGACATGAAAAAGGAGAATAGTGATAGAGAAGTAGGCAATCATGATACATGAGCCAATTATCTAATGCTTATAATCCCTCATTCTCAGGACTGGTATAGACAATCATAGTTAAAGCACATAGTAAATAAGTACACTTCTACAACTTAAGACAGAAAGAAATAATACTATGATCTGCTTACTGAAGTATATGTGTTGCATGAATTAAATATGCATAAAAAATGAAAGAAATGAGTTTGACCCAGAAATAGAGGGTAATAATATAAAAGGGACCACCTGGCATGAATATCCACCAATGGCTTTTTAAGAATTTGACCATGATGCATACCAACCTCAGAACATAACTGAAACTTATGAAACAGGAGGAAACAGCCATGGTGTAGGAATAAATGGACACAGTAAAGATGCAATCACAAATGCTGCTATGTGGAGCATGAGTTTTTTAAAAATGGCTTTGTTCCAGGAGCTAAAGGAATTAATGCAAATGGAGATTCCACGGTGTATACCCAAATGACCACAGTGCATGATGAAGATGCACTATTGGAGTGTGAGGATTTGACAATGCTGCACAATCAGAAAGCCTTGTGAACAAGCTAATAGTTATTATATAGAAGGAGATAGCAATGATTCAAGAGCAGACCTATATCACCCAAGTGCAGGCAGTAATTGATATATGAAGAAACATAGCAGATAACCATGAGGCAAAAGGAGACCATGAACACTATATAATCACAATGCTTCTCAGAAAACTGCAAAATAAGCTCTTAGCCATGATATAGTTAGATAGTATAAGAGCAGACAGCAGTGATGGAGAGGAAGAATACCTTAGTGCAGGACCTGAAAAACAACATGCATAACCTAATGTATGGTCCAAAGTACAGAAGATGGCATTCTCAGTACAGGATCAAATGAGATAATGATTCATGCTAATAAAGTTGTGATATATCATATGAAGGATGAGTATGGTGAATGATCAGAAGGCACAAATGAAAGCATGGTAAATGATTGAAAACTTAAAGGAGCAGAGAATCATGGTTTAGAGTTTGTTCACATGGATATGGCATGAGATCAAAAAATTACAATACAGGAACAGCAATTTGGGGGCAAAAGTAGGTGAAAATAGTGAAAAGGGAAACAACACAGTATATATTCAAATATCAATGGGGTATGAACAAACATCACTGGCACTTGAGCTTCTAATGTACAATCAAATAACTTCAAAATATATGCTGAGAGCCAGGATACAGAGGCAAAAGGATGATATAGAAACTGAGAGCAATAATGGGAAGCCATAAAAAAGGAGTTCAAAATAAATTTGCTACATAAACTTATTTCCATAACACAGAAAATGGCAATCTCATTACAACAGTAGACATGATTAGGTTATATACAAAAACCATGGTACATTAGCATATCAGATAAACGTGATGCACATACAAGTATGTTATAGGAGAAGTTAGAAATAGTAGGTAGAGAAAGCCATAGAATAATACTTACAGAAGTAGACTTGATACAATATTTAAGAAATTATAAAATGACATGGAATGGTCCAGGAACAGATGGCAATGACCCAATACATGACATCATGGCAAATGCTCAGACATTTGTGTGTTGTTAAGACACCATGAGTGCTTAAATACTTGACTATAATGTAAACCACACAATCTCAGAACATAGGCTGTCACTCCTAATATAGAGAACAGAGAAAACAATACTAGTATAATAATAATGCCAATGATGATGATAATAGTTTATACTTATTTAGTACTTATTATATGCCGGGAATTAAGAACTTTACATATAATAACTATTTTACTTTCACAACAAGCATATTAGGTAGGTATTACTATTATTTTAGGATTGAGGAAAGTAAGGTAGAAAGGTAGGAAGTGACTTGTACATCAGTCTAACCTCATTATATATCAGTGATGCTGTGCTATCTCTGATGTACATGGTGGGAAATCAAAAATGCACAGTAAAGAAACTAATGGATATATTGCTGATACAGACAGCAAACACTGTTGCCTACGTAGATTCATAGCCCATTATCAAACATCCATGGTGCTTGAGCAGCCACCACAGTAGGCAGAACATTTGACTACAAGGCACAATTCAATCATCCTGCAACATGGGCTGATATCAGGATGATAGAAGTGTAGGCAAACCATATGCTGTCACAATTAATAAACTGTTATTCATGATACAGAAGATTCCATTCTTAATTCAGAAATAGACAATAACTACATTTTTACAGAATCATAGTATAATGAGTAGAAATCTATAAACCCCAAATATATTATATGAACAGAAATTCCTCATGCATATTCAGACTACCATGAAAAATGAGCCAACACCTATATACAAGGAAAGACAGAATGGTACAAAGAAACGAATGACTTAGTGAAAATTGCACAGATAATCACAATATATGATCAAAAAGATACAATACAGGAAGGAATTACTTGGTCCAGGAGTAGATGGTAATGGTGGGAAACCATGATATATGTTCAGATGATAACAATGCAAAATCAATCAATCATTTACTGTTGTTTGATTGTTTGAACATGACACACATCAATATGCCTTGAAACATGAGCTATCAATTATACAGATACAGGTGGAAATGGTAGAGTAGTCAACTACTGTGCTGTTCTTGCTCAGGTAGATGTGATGAGTAATAAAGAATATAATACAGCAATAAATGGTTTTATTGAGGGAGACATTATTGCAAAAGGAGAAATAAAGGCATAACATCAGATGACCACGTTGGAAGTATAGCCACCACCAGTAATGTAGCATATGACTGAGACATACCACCAGACAATCTCAGAATGCAAGCTGACAATCATAATACAGAACAAAAAGACATACTAACTTAATATTATCAGCATTTACCATGTACCAGACACTAATCTAAGCATTTTACATTTAACGCTTTGAATCCTCACAACAACCCTATGAGGTAGGTATTATCCTTACTATTATTTTGCAGTTGAGAAAACAGGGGCACAAAGGGGTGAAATAACTTGTGCAAGGACACCAAGCTATTAAATGGCAGAATTGGAATTAAATACAAGCATTCTAACTTCAGAGTCAGCACTGTGCATATACACTGATGGTGCCATGCTTCCTCAAATGGATGTGGTGCAAGATTAAAAAATACAGAGTACAGGAACGAATGGCTTTGGTCCAGGAGTAGGCAGCAATGTAGCAAAAGTAGACACCGTAGCACATGCTCAAACATCCGTGGTGCATGAGCAGCCACCACAGGAGTCTGAGCATTTGACTACGATGCACACTCAGAAGATCCTGCAACATGAGCTGACATCCAGTGTATAGGAGTAGATACTGAAGACGAAGGAGGAAGCAAACACATTGAAGTAAATAACTATGGTGCACAAAATGATACTTATGGTACAGAAATTTTCATTCTTAGTAAAAAGCAGACAGTGATGGTGCATTTTCACACAAATGAATAAAAAGAACATTGTAGTAAAGCTTCAAACACAATAAAAGAGAATGCATTTTGTACTTTCATACAACTATAGAGAAAGCCAATAGCTATTTAGAGCCAAGAGACAAAGTACAATAGAAAATAACCATGAGTGGAGACAACACAGATGAATATAGTACATGATGAAAACATCTCAATACACAAATGATTATTTCAGAAACAGATGTTAATGGCATATAGAGAGACACCATGGAATATGTTCACACAACAGTTGATGAAAGCCATAAGCAGTATTTGATCATTTGATTATAATGTACACAGGTAAACAAAACCACTCTAAACTATGTTATAGCAGTCATGATACAGGAGCCACAAGACATAAGATATGATACACAAACTTGTTTTTTGGAGAAGAAAACCATGTTGTGGTGCTCATGATGTCTGGTACTCAGATAGATATTGTGCTTTACAAAAAAGCCATAGTAGAGAAGTGAATAGTTTTGTCCATGAGTAGAAGTCAGATATGTAAAAAGAGACCTGACACCAAATACTCAGATGACCATGTTGCATTAACAGCCACAACTAGTACTTGAGCATTTGCTTATGATGCTTACCTACACAACCCCATGGCATGAATCAATAGCAATGACACAAAAGCAAATAGACATGCCAGTATGCTTCCTGAAATGGATATGGTTGGTGATTTAAAAAAAAAAAAAACACAATATATTTCTTTAGGAGCAGATGGCAATGATGTGAAATTATAGTACAAGTTTAAATAACCAGGTGCATGAACAGCTACCACAGGCATTTGCCTGTGATGTACACTCAGACAAGCCAGTGACATGTGAAAACATTTATCATCTTTGAATATATACAGTGCAGGAAAAGGCAGGAGTGATCAAGGAGTAGAGAGCCATGGAATGGGAGCAAATTACCATAAAGCATAAACAGATATATATGATGCACAAAACACCATTTCCCTGTAAAGCAACAGGCAATGAAGTTTTCTGCTCAGGAACCATGGGATATGAGTACACAAGCATGCTGTATGTTCAGACAACCATGATGCACGAGCAAAAACCTAGAATACAAAAGCATGTGGATGTGACACAGAAGCAAACAAGATGTAATGGAATATGCTTAGATAGACTGGGCATATGAATAAAGGAAACATAATACATGAATACATTTTCTTTAGGCCAGCAGCTTATGGCAGTAATGCTAGGGGGGATATCATGGCAAATGCTCAGACAATCATGGTGCATAAACAACTACCACTAATGTTTGAGCATTTTACTGTGATGTACACCCAGACACCCCAAGAAAAGGAGCTGATGACCACAATAGAGGGGCAAATGAAAAAGGATATTAGGGGAGATAGTGATGATAAAAGAGCTGAAAACAATAGTGTAGGAGCTAATAGGATAGGGCAGATAGCAATTATTCAAAGGGAGACTTGATGGCATATGCTCCTATCATGATGCATAAAACACTAGTACCTGTGTCTGAACATTATGCCATAATGCACACCTATAGAACTCCAGAATTTGAGCTAACAATCATGATAGAGAATCAAGGGACATGGTATCACTTATCCTCATCATCACCACATATATCTTACTACATGCCAGGCAGTGTTAAAAATATGTATGTATAATAATTCATATAATCCTCATAACAACCTTATGAGGTATTATTTTTGTCATTTTGCAAGAAAATAAAGCATAGAAATGTGTATTGATATGCCCAAGATCCCACAGCTAGTAAGTGGATAATTCAGGATTCAAATCCAGTTATTTTGGCTCCACTACCCATTCTCTTAAATACTACAATAAATGACAATATGCTGTGATTCTTTTCACAGACACAATAGAATACTTAAAAATAGAATAATGGTTTTGTTCCACAGAAGCAGATGGTGATGTTGCACAAGTAGACACCATAGCACATGGTCAAACATTCATGGTGCATAAGCAGCCACCAAGGAGTCTGAGCATTTGGCCAAGATGCACACGCAGAAGAACCTGCAACATGAGCAATACCCAGGTTATAGGAGAAGACAGCGATGAAAAAGGAGAGAAAACTCATTGCAATAGCAAAACCATGGTGCACAAACTAATATACATGGTACAAAATAGTAATTCCCAGTATAAGAGTAGACAATGATCGTGTATTTTCAAACAAGCATAGTGTTTAAGTGGAAATGTATATAAAAGTTGGTTAATTGAATTTAAATTTTTTAAAAAGTCGAAATGCATAGTATAACTTCAAACACAGTATACAAGCAGAAATTCATTATGCATGTTTAGAATATCACGGAGAATGAGTCAATTCATATATGAAAGAGGCGACCAATATGGTACACCAACAAAGAACCATAGAGTGAAAAACTGCTCAGATAATTTTTTTAGTTACTGGAATGTATGGCATTGGTCCAGGAGCAGATCACACCCACACACCCATAGGACATGTTGCACAACCACACACCTATAGGACGTAAGATGTCAATTACAATGCAGGCATAGATGTACACGGTATAGAAATAAACTGTGGTATGATTCTTACTCAGATATGATGCATGATAAAAAATCACCAAAGAAACAATGAAGGACTTTGGTCCAGGAGAAGATGACAATGGTACAAAAGGAGATTCAGATGGACATATATCTAATTAAAAATAATCATTGTGAATATCCAGAATTTGTGTTTGAGCCTGTTATATACTCAAATGATGCCATTACGTGAGCTAACAGCTATAATACAGTTAGTAGACATGGTACAGGAGTAGAGAGCAAATATGGAGGAAACAACCATTGTGTAGGAACTAATGAACACAATATAAAAGCTAATATCCATGTTATAGAAGCTGTCATTCTAAACACAGAAAATCATGATGTTTTTTACATACTTATGATAGACTAGCAACATTGATCATATATATATCTAGTCAATGAGTAAACACATACTAAACACAAACAGTTGGATATCCAACTTCAGGATATCCATAATATATAACCCAGTTCTTTCAGTCAAGGATAAGATGACAATGGTACAAAATGAGACCGCATGCCATATCAGATGGCTATTGTACATAAACATCTACCTCTTGTGTTTGAGTATTTTATCATAATGTATATCCTGACAACCCCAAAATGTGAAGTATGAATGATGATACAAGAGGACATGTCACAAGAAAATACCCAATAAAAATAAATGCGTGACCTTGAACAACAACAAAAAAAATCCAAAATACGGGGGCAGTGGACATGGTATAGGAGCAAAGAGCAATGCTGAAGCAGAAAACAGATGTGACCGATGTATGAGTTAGTAACAACGCTGCCCAATATGATTACAACATAGAACATAGACAATCACAGGTCAAGCTCAAACATTAGCAGTATATGAACAAACTGTGGTGCTTACTCAGATGGACATAATACCTAGTTAAAAAGCCATAATATAAAAGCAAATTTTGAGTAGGAGATACAGGCTTCCAGTTTTGGAATGAATAAATCATGGGAATAAAAAACACAGCATAAAAATATAATCAATGATATTGTAATAGCGATGTATCAGGACAGATGGTAGCTACACTTGTGCTTAACATAGCATGATGTATAAAGTTGTCAAATCACTATGTTGTACACCTGAAACTAATGTAACATTTTGTGTCAACTATACTCAAATAAAATAAATAATAATAATTTAAAAATTAGTACACATAGGATGGAATTGGAGAGTGTTATGCTGAGCGAAATAAGTCAATCAGAGAAAGACTTGTATCATATGACCTCACTGATATGAGGAATTCTTAATCTCAGGAAACAAATTGAGGGTTGCTAGAGTGGTGGGGGTGGGAGGGATGGGGCGACTGGGTGATAGAAATTGGGGAGGGTGTGTGCTATGGTGAGCGCTGTGAATTGTGCAAGACTGTTGAATCACAGATCTGTACCTCGGAAACAAATAATACATTATATGTTAAAAAAAGAAGGAGATAGCAGGAGGGGAAGAATGAAGGGGGGGAAATCGGAGGGGGAGATGAACCATGAGAGACGATGGACTCTGAAAAACAAACTGAGGGTTCTAGAGGGGAGGGGGTGAGAGGATGGGTTAGCCTGGTGATGGGTATTAAAGAGGGCACGTTCTGCATGGAGCACTGGGTGTTATATGCAAATAATGAATCATGGAACACTACATCAAAAACTAATGACGTATGGTGATTAACATAATTTAAAAAAACACACGCTTTAAAAAATTATTACACATATTCACAGAGACATAATATACAAAATGCTTACTTCCATATTATAACAAAATTAAGATAAATAAACCATAACAAGAAAAAGAAGAGCAAATGTCGAAACTATTAAATATCAGTTGATAGTGATGGAGATTTGTCTTAATCATCATATTTTCCAAAATGTTGTTTTCTCATTTCAGTAAGTACATCACATCTTTCAGCAAGATAGACTCTAAATCTAGATTGCAATGGTCTACCAATTTTGGTACTTTAAAAATTCTATTCAATGCTTCATCATGCACAAAAATTTTAGATTCTTTTTAAGTAAATAATAAATATTATTGAAAAGCTTTAAAAAAGTAAATATCTTCAAGTGTAGATGCTGTTAAGGGTGAAATTATGTCTCCTCCAAAAAAAGACTTTGAAGTTCCATCTCCTGGTACCTATAAATGTGACCTTATTTGGTTATAGGGTCTTTGAAGATATAATCAAGTTTTAAGATGATGACATACTAGATTAGGGTGGGCCCTAAATCCAATGGCTGGTATCCTTATAAGAAGAGGGAAATTTAGAGAAAATTTTATGACAGAGGCAGATATTGCAGTGATGATGCCATAAACCAAGGATACCTGCAACTACCAGAAACTTGAAGAGGCAAGGATAGATCCTCTTCTAGAGCCTTTGGAGGGAGTACAGCCCTACCAACATCTTGATTTTGGACTTTTAGCCTCCCGAACTGTGAGAAAACAAATTTCTGTTGTTTTAAGCTACCCAGTTTGTTGTACTTTGTTACAGCAGCCCTTTAAAAAACCAATATAAATGGCATTTTGCAAAAGGAGTTATGGCACACGATTAAATGACTATATAGTATATAAAATATCTCTCTGTGGTTTCACTACCCAAACAAAATGCATTCAGAAAACCCCCAGATATTACCAGTCAGCCATAATATATGAGAGAATATATATCAGTCAAGTAAAGTGTGCTGACATTTATCTATTAGAAGTAGAGTGTAGTAAAAAAAAAAAAAAAGAAGTAGAGTGTAGTCATTTACAAGTATCTATCTTGTAACTGTAGTCAACATTGTATATAAGAAGACTGCATTGATATATACAATTAAATAATGTAACATGTCAAGAAAACAATGATTCATGAGCTAATAATCATATTACAGTGGCTTAAAGCTCCAGTAGAAGTATATAATATCATAGTCTGTGTTAAGGTAAACTACCAAAACTGTAAGTTATATATAACATGGAAGTTATAGGCCCTGGCTCTACACAAAGAATATCAAGAAAATATGACCACGGTAAGTGCTGAAATAACCATGGTACATGGGCAGACATCACTGATATATGTTTAAAAACCATAATAATGACATCATGACCATGGTTCAGGTTCCTATGCATAAGCTTTTGCTATACTTATGATTAAGGAAGAGAAGACCATGGTGCTTGCTTGGATGTCTAAAGTATAGAGACTCACATTAGAGTGGCAAAGGTATGCTTCAGGGGGAGAAAACCTCAGATACCACTTAAATATAAGATCAGTTGCCTCTGATTTATGCCAAGGTGACTGTGGCATGTGCTAAGGTCATGATATGACCTTGGGGCAGGAACTTATACTATGATTAAGTTCAGACTGCCTTGACACATAACCCTCAGCATGTGCTCAGATCACCATGCTGCTGAAGGTGCCTATGGCACAGTAGTAGGTGGCTATAGTGGTGAATGTTCAAATGACTATAATGCATTAACAGCTGACCATGTGACATAACAGAAGATGACATTTGTTTGCTTTGATGTCTATGATGCAAGAACATTAAAGTTACTGATAATGACAACCATGGTAAAAGAAAAAAAGGAAAAAAGCAGAAGATATGAAACAGGAACCAAAGGCCATAGTGAAGGTGCAGAATCAAATAATTATTTCCTATATTCTTTTTTAATTGAAATATAGTTGACATACAATGTTTTTTTAATTTCATGTGCATAACAAAGTGATTCAACAATTCTATGCATTATGCACTGCTCACCAGTCAGTGTAGTCATCATCTGTTACCATACAATGTTATTACAATGTTATTGACTATATGGAATCAGATAATTATAATGAAACAATCGTGATACATGAGCCTAAGTCCACAATTCCACAGAGAGAGCCATAATGCAGAAGCAAACAACCATGGTATTGGAGCAGATGGTCCTTAAGTGGAAGTAGACAACCATAATTTAAACAAAAAAGGTGCATGAACAGGCAGCCAAAGTACATGAAAATACATGTTCAGACAGCCATGGTGCATAAGCAAATGGTTATGGTGCAGGAGTAGGTGGCTCTAAGTATAAAAGCATACAGTCACATTGTATGTTCATAATACCACAGTGCATAGGCAAATAAACATGGAAGGGAATCAAATGGCCATAGGAAGGAACATAGAAAAGCAGCCAAGAACCATGGTGTGGCTCAAGAGTCTGCAGAGTTCAGCACACACAGAGGTAAAGACTGTCCCAGAGGGTTTATTGAAGAGGGGGGACCATGATCTTTTAGCTCTGGGCTGGAGATTGGGGCATGGCCATTTTTATTCTAATCCTCTAAAGAGGCATGGAAAGCCTCCATGGAAAAAAAGCCACACAGAGGACCAGCTTACACTGAGCCCAGCCCCATGGCAAGGGATGGGGCAACTCTGTCCAGGCAAAGACACCTGAGAAGCAGCACAGCAGGCCCCTTCCCCAGAAGACAATCTGGAAGAATAGGTGCAAACTAGATTACAGATCCCACAAAACTGTAAAATTCCAGCACCAGAGGAAAATAGTATATTGAGCTTGAGGTTTTTTTTCTCACAATTCGGTTATCTTTCAGTCTACAATTTTTCTTTTTTTTTTTTTTTACTTTTCCCATTTCAACTAGTTTCTTATTTTACTAACTTATGTTTTTAAGTTGCTTTTTAACTTTTATCTTTTACATCTACATTAAATACATTTTCGTCCTTTTTTCACTCTATTCAATTTTATTTTTGTATATAGATAAGTTTTGCTTTCTTTGCAATTTGGGGAGGTAGTGTCTTCTAACAAAGAGACCAAAATTCACTCAGGAACAAGTGGATCAACCCTGCTTTGTCCATCCTGAGAAATTATAGTCTCTCTCCCCACCCCACTTTTCTTCTCTCTTTTTCTTGTTTGTTCTGTTTTGCTTTTTGTTTGCTTTTCTGTTTTGGTTTCTGACCACTTCGGATTTGCCTAGGGTGTACTTTGCATCGGCCGGGGTTGATATTTTGGACTCCGATCACTCACTTACCCATTCTTCTCTGGGCAAAATGACTAGAAGGAGGAACTCACTACAAAAGAAAGAACCAGAGGTAATGTTCTCTGCCACAGTGCTAATTGATATGGATATAAGTAAGATGTCAGAGATGGAATTTGGGATAGCAATTATAAAGTTAAGAGCTGAGCTTGAAAAAAGCATAAAAGAAAGTAGAGAATCTCTAAGTGAAGAAATGAGATCTAATCAGGCCAAACTTAAAAATGCTATAACTGAGATGTAGTCTAAATTGGATGCTGTAACAGCTAGGGTGAATGAGACAGAAGACAGAGTAAGTGATCTAGAAGGCAGGCTAATGGAAAGGAAGGAAGTAGAGAAAAAGAGAGAAAGACAACTAAGAGCCCATGAAGAAAGGCTTCGAGAATTTAATGATGCTCTGAAATGAACAAATGTCAGAATTATCGGTGTGCCTGAGGGGAAGGAGAAAGAGAGGTCCAGAAGGTATATTTGAGCAAATCATAGCTGAGAACTTCCCTAATCTAGGGAACAAAACAAGAATTCATGCCCAAGAGGCAGAGAGGACCCCTCCCAAAATAAAAAAAAAAAATAGATCAACACCCTGACATATAATGGTGAAGCTTTCAAATTCTAGAGAAAAAGAAGCTATCCTGAGAGCAGCTCAAGACAAGAGATTCCTTATGAACAAAGAGAGGAACATCAGACTAACATCAGACCTATCCACAGAAGTCTGGCAGACCAGGAAGGACTGGCATCATATATTCAGGGTACTAAATGAGAAGAACATGCAGCCAAAAATTTTTTACCCAGCCAGGCTGTCATTCAGAATAGAAGGAGAGAGAAAGAGCTTCCAGGACAGACGGAAACTGAAAGAATATGTGACCACCAAGCCAGCCCTGAAAGAAATATTAAGGAGGATCCTACAAGTGAAGAGAGACCCCCAAGAGTAACAGAGACCATAAAAAAAACAGAGACAATCTACAGAAACAGGGACTTTACAGGCAGTGTGATGGCACTAAATCCATACTTTCAATAGTTACTCTGAATGTAAATGGGCTAAATGCTCCAATCAAAAGACACAGGGTATCAGATTGGATAAAAAAGCAAGACCCATCCATATGCTGTATATAAGAGACTCATTTTAGACCTAAAGACATCTCCAGACTGAACGTGAGGGGGTGGAGAAAAATTTACCACACTAATGGACGTGAAAGAAAGCTGGAGTGGCAATCTTCATATCAGACCAACTAGATTTTAAACCAAAGACTGTAGTAAGTGATAAAAAGAGACACTATATCATATTTAAAGGGTCTATCCAGGGGCTCCTAGGCGGCTCAGTCATTAAGCGTCTACTTTTGGCTCAGGTCATGATCCCAGGGTCCTGGAATCGAGGCCCACAAAGGGCTCCCTGCTCAGAGGGATGCCTGCTTCTCCCTCCCCCACTCCCCCTGCTTGTGTTCCCTCTTTTGTTATATCTCTCTCTGTCAAATAAATAAAGTCTTTTTAAAAAAATTCTAAAGGGTCTATCCAACAAGATCTAAAAATTATAAATATTTATGCCCCCAACGTGGGAGCAGCCAACAGTATAAACCAATTAAATAACCAAAGTAAAGAAACACATTGATAATAGTACATTAATAGTAGGGGACTTCAACACCCCACTCACAGAATGGACAGATCATCTAAGCAAAAGATCAACAAAGAAACAAGGGCTTTGAATGATACATTGGACCAGATGGACTTCACAGATATATATAGAACATTACATCCTAAAACAAAAGAATACTCATTCTTCTTGACTGCACATGGAACTTTCTCCAGAATAGATCACATACTGGGGCCACAAATCAGGATTCAACTGATACCAAAAGACTGAGATTATTCCATGCATATTTTCAGACCACAATCACAAGGCTTTGAAACTGGAACTCAAACACAAGGAAAAATTTGGAAGGAATGCAAACACTTGGAGGTTAAAGAGCATCCTGCTAAAGAATGAATGGGTCAACCAGGAAACTAAGAAGAATTTTAAAAATTCATGGAAACTAATGAAAATGAAAACACATTGGATCAAAACCTCTTGGATACAGCAAAGACGGTCCTAAGAGGGAAGTACATTGCAACACAAGCCTCTTTCAAAAAATTAGAAAAATCCCAAATACACAAGCTAATCTTATACCTAAAGGACCTGGAGAAAGAACAGCAAATAAAGCCTAAACCAAGCAGGAGAAGAGAAATAATAAACATTAGAGAAGAAATCAATGAAATAGAAACCAGAAGAACAGTAGTACAGATCAAAGAAACTAGAAGCTGGTTCTTTGAAAGAATTAATAATACCGATAAACCTCTGACAAGATTATCCAAAAAAGAAAATGGACCCAAATTAATAAAATCGTGAATGAAAGGGGAGAGATCATGACCAACACAAAGGAAATGGAAACAATTTTAAGAACATATTATGAGCAACTATATGCCAACAAATTAGGCAATCTGGAAGAAATGGATGAATTCCAGGAAATTTATCAACTACCAAAACTAAAACAGAAAGAAACAGAAAATCTGAACAGACCAATAACCAGCAAGGAAATTCAAGCAGTAATCAAAAACCTTCTAAAACACAAGAGTCCAGGACCAGATGGCCTCCTAGGGGAATTCTACCAAATATCAAAGAAATAATACCTATTCTACGGAAGCTGTTTCAAAAAATAGAAATGGAAGGTAAACACCCAAATTCATTCTATGAGGCCAGGATTACCTTGATCCCAAAACCAGACAAAGACCCCACCAAAAAGGAGAATTACATCCCTGATGAATATGGATGCCAAAATACTCACCAAGATCCTAGCCAATAGGATCCAATGGTAGATTAAAAGGATTATTCACCATGACCAGGTGGAATTTATTCCTGGGATTCAAGGGTGGTTCAAAATCCACAAATCAATCAACATGATAGAGCATACAATGGGATATTTTTCAGCCATCAGAAAGATGAATACCTACCATTTACATCGACATGGATGGTTCTGGAGGGAATTATGCTAAGTGAAATAAGTCGTTCAGAGAAAGACAATTATCATATGGTTTCACTCATATGTGGAACATAAGAAATAATGCAGAGAACCATAGGGGAAGGGAAGGAAACCTGAATGGGAAGAAATCAGAGAGGGAGACAAACCATGAGAGACTCAACTCTGGGAAACTGAGGGTTGCAGAAGGCGGGGTGGGTGGCAGAATGTGGTAACTGGGTGAAAGGTATTAAGGAAGACATGTGATATGATGAGGATAGGGTGTTTATGCAACTAATGAATCATTGAACACTACATCAAAAACTAACGATGTACTATATGTTGGATAACTGAATTTAAATAAATAAAATACTGTCATTCACAAATTAAAAAACAAAACAAAACAAACAAACAAAACCATGATGTGGGAAAGTATTTCCAAGATGTTTTTGAAAATAGTGATGATATACCAATCTTGGTCATCCTGCAAGGGGAAAATCTTTAAAGTCTCAGAAGACACAATAAAACTTTGATTGTTAGATTGGGGAGAAATAACATCTGGTCAGGTTAGAGCACAGTTCCCAAGAGACGAATTTCTTAGACTAGTAAAGAACACCCATATCAGGGCTGGGGCAAAGAGGGGTTATCAAGGGTTAATCCTAGTCCCAATTTTTGTATCTTAAGAAAACAGAGATGCATCATCACACCCACTCAGACTAGGAGAGTAAATGTTTGAGCAGACACAGGTTTTATTCATTTATTCATGTTCTGCTCAAACCATTTCACAATCACGCTAAGTTCTAACAACACAACATTTAATAAAATAGACATGATGCTCACCTTCAGGGAGTTGACAGTTTACTTGGAGAACCAGAAATTATAATAAAGTATAATAAAAGTGCAATGAGAGGGAAAATATGGAGTGCAATGAAAATATAGAAAAAATATTTAAACTGAGTTTTGGGGAATAAAGGAAGATATCATGGAGGAAGTAATATTTAAAGAGAGAACTGAATGATGAACTCTCAAAGTTCAGAATGAAAAAATAAGAACTTTCTATCACGTATCAAAAGGGGCAAGAGATCACACTATGCTGAAAAATATGAAAGTTGTTCAGTACTTCTAGAACAAAAACAGAGAGGAAGAGATGGTTAAAATAAGGCCAGAGAGGTGAGCAGCAATCCATTTATGCATGGTCTTACAAGCCACTATGAAGAGCTTAGATTTAATTTTTAGAGCAGAAAAAAACATTGGAGGATGTTGTGACACAAACATATCTGTATATTGGAGAGAGAATTCTCGTTGCTGGGTGCATACTGGGCTCAAAGGTGTAAAATAGAGTAAAAATAGAGAACAAAGTTGATGCTGGTGAATGGAGAAAGAAGTTAGTTAAATGTGGTTTGGCAATTCTGGAATAGCTGAAAGGAAGGCTCTATAGGAATAGCTTCAAGCGCTTCTGGGAGCCCTTGCATTTAAAATATAAGTGCACCTTGGTAGTTTCCTTGTTTGACAAATACATCATTTGATAGCCCAACACCACCTTCTGTAGTAGAAATCGAAGTCTTTATGTTGAAGAGCTAAAATGAATAACATACAGTGGGAACCTCAACATTGTAAGAATCTGGGACAGAGAAATTTGGTAAGGGATATCTTTTCCCTTAAACAGAGAGGATGCACATATATACAAACACATATATACACATACTTTGAAATGTATGAAATATTTGTTTTATTTAAGAATAAGCCATAAGTGACTTTTTAAATTTCATTTTATTATGTTATATTAGTCACCATACAGTACATCATTAGTTTTTGATGTGGTGATCCACGATTCACTGTTTTTGTATAACACGCAGTGCTCCATGGAGTATGTGCACACCTTAATACCCATCACCGGGCTACCAATCCCCCCACGGCCCTACCCTCTAAAACCCTCAGTTTGTTTCTCAAAGTCCATAGTCTCTCATGGTGTGTCTCCCCTTCTGATTCCTCCCCCTCCATTTTTCCCTTCCTTCTCCTAATGTCCTCCACGCTATTCCTTATGTTCCACAAATAAGTGAAACCATATGATAATTGACTTCCTCTGCTTGATTTATTTCACTGAGCATAATCTCCTCCAGTCCCATCCATGTGGATGCAAAAGTTGGGTGTTCATCCTTTCTGACGGCTGAGTAGTATTCCATTGTATATATGGACCACATCTTCTTTATCCATTCATCTGTTGAAGGGCATCTCGGCTCTTTCCACAGTTTGGTTATTGCAGAAATTGCTGCTATGAACACTGGGATGCATATGGCCCTTCTTCACTACATCTGTGTCTTTGGGGTAAATACCCAGGAGTGCAATTGCTGGGTCATAGGGGAGCTCTATTTTTTATTTTTTGAGGCACCTCCACACTGTTTTCCAAAGTGGCTGTACCAACTTGCATTCCCACCACCAGTGTAAGGGGGTTCCTCTTTCTCCACAACCTCTCCAACATTTGTTGTTTCTTTCCCTGTCCATTTTTGCCATTCTAACTGGTGTAAGGTGGTATCTCAATGTGGTTTTGATTTGAATTTCCCTGATGGCTAATGATGACAAGCATTTTTTCATGTGTCTGTTAGCCATTTGTATGTCTCCTTCAAAGAAGTGTCTGTTCATGTCTTCTGCCCATTTTTTGACTTGATTATTTGTTTTTCGGGGGTTGAGTTTGAGAAGTTCTTTACAGATCTTGGATACCAGCCCTTTATCTGTAGTGTCATTTGCAAATATCTTCTCCCATTCTGTGGGTTGCCTCTTTCTTTTGTTGACTGTTTCCTTGCTGTGCAGAAGCTTCTTATCTTGATGAGGTCCCAAAAGTTCATTTTGGCTTTTGTTTCACTAGCCTTTGGAGATGTATCTTGAAAGAAGTTGCTGTGGCCAATGCCGAAGAGGTTACTGCCTATGTTCTCCTCTAGGATTTTGATGGAGTCCTGTCCCATATTGAGGTCTTTCATTCATTTTGAGTTTATCTCTGTGTATGGTGTTAGAGAATGGTCGAATTTCATTGTTCTGTATGTGGCTGTCCAATTTTCCCAGCACCATTTATTGAAGGGACTGTCTTTTTTCCCATTGCATGTTTTTTCCTGCTCTGTCAAAGATTATTTGACCATAGAGTTGAGGGTCCATATCTGGACTCTCTATTCTGTTCCGCTGGTCTATGTGTCTGTTTTTGTTCCAGTACCATGCTGTCTTGGTGATCACTGCTTTGTAATATAGCTTGAAATCAGGCAATGTGATGTCCCCAGCTTTTTCTTTTTCAACATTTCCTTGGTGATTCGGGGTCTTTTGTGATTCCATAGAAATTTTAGGACTGTTTGTTCCAGCACTTTGAAAAATGTCATTGGAATTTTGATCAGGATGGCATTGAAGGTATAGATTGCTCTGGGGAGCGTAGACATTTTAACAATATTTATTCTTCTGATCCATGAGCGTGGAATGTTTTTCCATCTTTTTGTGTCTTCTTCAATTTCTTTCATGAGTGTTCTGTAGTTCCTAGAGTATAGATCCTTTATCTCTTTGGTTAGTTTTATTCTGAGGTATCTTACAGTTTTTGGTGCTATTGTACATGGAATCGATTTTCTAATTTCTCTTTCTACAGTTGCATTGTTAGTGTATAAGAAAGCAACTGATTTCTGTGCATTGATGTTTTATCCTACCACATTACTGAATTGCTGTATGAGTTCTAGTAATTTGGGGGTGGAGTCTTTTGGGTTTTCCACATAAAGTATCATGTCATCTGCAAAAAGAGAGAGTTTGACTTCTTTGCCAATTTGAATACCGTTTATTTCTTGTTGTCTGATTGCTGTTCCTAGGACTTCTAGTAATATGTTGAACAATAGTGGCGAGAGTGGGCATCTTTTACATGTTCCTGACATTAGGGGAAAAGCTCTGTTTTTCCCCATTGAGAATGATATTTGCTATGGGTTTTTCATAGATGGCTTTTATGATATTGAGGTATGTACCTTCTATCCCTACACTCTGAAGAGTTTTAATAAAGAAAGGATTCTGTATTTTGTCAAATGCTTTTTCTGCATCAACTGAGAGGTCCATATGGTTCTTCTCTCTCCTCTTATGAATGTGTTCCATCACAGTGATTGATCTGGGAGTGTTGAAACCTTGCATCCCAGGAATAAATCCCACGTGTTCTTGGTGGATGATCCTTTTAATGTATTGTTGGATCCTATTAGCTAGGATTTTACTGAGGATTTTTGGAATGCATATTCATCAGGGATATCATTCTGAAATTCTCCTTTTTGATGGGGTCTTTGCCTGGTTTGGGGATTACGGTAATTCTGGCCTCATAGAATGAGTCTGGAAGGTTTCCTTCTGTTTCTATTTTTTGAAACAGCTTCAGGAGGATAGGTATTATTTCTTCTTTGAATGTTTGGAAGAATTCCCCAGAGAATCCATCAGACCCTGGACTCTTGTTTTTTGGGAGGTTTTTGATCACTGCTTCAATCTCGTTACTGGTTATTGGCCTATTCAGGTTGTCAATTTCTTCCTGTTTCAATCTTGGCAATTTATAGGTTTCCGGGAAGGCATCCATTTCTTCCAGGTTGCTCAGCTTATTGGCATATAGTTGTTGATAATACTTTCTAATAATTGTTTCTATTTCCTTGGTGTCATGATCTCTCCCCTTTCATTCATAATTTTATTAATTTGGGTCCTTTCTCTTTTCTTTTGGATAAGTCGGGCCAGCAGTTTATCGATCTTATTCTTTCAAAGAACAAGCTTCTAGTTTCATTGATCTAAACTACTGTGTTTCTGTTTTCTAATTCATTGATCTCTGCTCTAGTCTTAATTATTTCTCTTCTAATCCGTGGCTTAGGCATTGTTTATTGCTTTTTCTCTAGTTCTTTAAGGTGTGGAGTTAGTTGACTTTGGGATTTTTCTATTTTTTTGAGAGAGACTTGGATGGCTATGTATTTCCCCCTTAGGAATGCCTTTGCAGTATCCCATAGGTTTTGGACCAATGTGTTTTTGTTCTCATTGATTTCCATGAATTGTTTAAGTTCTTCTTTGATTTCCTGGTTGACCCAAACATTCTTGAGCAGACTGGTCTTTAGCTTTCAAGTGTTTGAATTTCTTCCAAAGTTTTTCTTGTGATTGAGTTCCGGTTTTAAAGCATTATGGTCTGAGAATATGGGGGGAATAATCTCAATCTTTTGGTATCAGTTGACCCCTGATTTGTGACCCAGTATGTGGTCTATTCTGGAGAAAGTTCCATGTGTGCTCGAGAAGAATGAATATTCTGTTGTTTTAGGGTGGAATATTCTGTATAAAACTATGAGGTCCATCTGGTCCAGTGTGTCATTCAAAGCTCTCGTTTCTTTGTTGATTTTCTGCTTAGATGATCTCTCTATTGCTGAGAGTGGAGTATTGAGGTCTCCTACAATTGACGTATTGTTATCAATATGACTCTTTATTTTGGTTAACAGTTGGCTTATGTAGATGGCTGCTCCCATGTTGAGGGCATAGATATTTACAGTTGTTAGATCTTCTTGTTGGATAGACCCTTTAAGAATGATATAGTGTCCTTCTGTGTCTCTAACTACAGACTTTATTTTAAAATCTAATTGTCTGATATAAGAATTGCTACCCCACCTTTCTTTTGAGGTCTGTTGGCATGGAAGATGGATCTCCATCCCTTCCCTTTCAGTCTGGATGTATTTTTAGGTTCAAAATGAGTCTCTTGTAGACAACATATGGATGGGTCCTGTATTTTATCCAATCTGCAACCCTGTGCCATTTTATGGGAGCATTTAGGCCGCTCACGTTGGGAGCAATTATTGAAAGGTATGGATTAACTGTCATTATGTTGCCTGTGAAGTCCTTGTTTTTATAGATTGTCCCTGTAAATTTCTGTTGTATATCACTCTTGGGGTCTTTCTCCTTTTATAGAACCCCCCTTAATAATTCTTTCAGGTCCAGCTTAGTGGTCACATATTCTTTCAGTTTCTGCTGGTCTTGGAAGCTCTGCATCTTTCCATCCATTCTTAATGAAAGCCTTGTCAGATAAAGTATTCTTGGCTGCATGTTCCTCTCATTTAGTACCCTGAGTATGTCTTGCCAGGCCTTTCTGGCTTGCCAGGTCTCTCTGGATAGGTCTGACATTATTTTGATGTTCCTCCCTCTGTATGTAAGGAATCTCTTCCCCCTAATTGCCCTTAAGATGGTTTCCTTGGTTCTAAGATTTGCGAGTTTTACTATTACATGCTGGGGTGTTTGGCCTCTTCCTTGATCTTGAGAGAGGTCCTCTCTGCCTCTAAGACACGAATGTTTGTTTCATTCCCCAAATTAGGGAAGTTCTCAGCTACGATTTGCTCCAATACATCTTCTAGTCCTCTCTCTCTCAATCCACTCTCCAGGATGCCAATAATTCTGACATTGGAATGCTTCATGGTGTCATTTATTTCTCTGATTCTATTTTTATGGATTCTGAGTTGTTTTTCCCTGGCCTCCTCTTTTCCCTTTTTGCTATTAAATAATCTTCTAGGTCACTAATTTGTTCTTTTGCCTCACTTACCCTAGCTGTTAGATTATCTAGATGAGATTGGATCTCACTGATAGCATTTTTAAGTTCTGCCAATTCAGCTTTCACTTCTGCCCTTAGTGACTCTATGTTGCCATTAATTGATTTCTCCATTCTAGCTATTGTCTTCACAACTGCTAGCCTGAATTCCATCTCCGACATCTTGGTTATATATGAATCTATTTGTAAATCTGTGGCATAAATCATAGTCTCCAAGTATTTCCTATTTTGGGGGTTCCTTCTCCTAGTCATTCTGTTGGGGGGTGGTTGAAGGAATGTATAGAGTCTAAATTATTGACCACAACCCATGCAAGATACACTTGTTTTATAGGAACCTTAGGGTTGCTGGCCTCTTGTTTTCCCAGCCTGCCTTCTGGGGGACAGACCTGCTGCACTGTAACTCAGGCATCCCTGTTTGAGCAGAGTTGCCCTGCCCCCCTGTGGAGGGGGATGGGCTCCGTGAAAACCTGTTTTTTGGGCTTTTGTTCTCTGGTGCCTTTCCCTGATGGCTTTCCACTTCTCTTCCAAGAGTCAGAGCAGTAGAGACCATTTCCTACCCTCTACCTCAGAGCAGAGTGATCACATTCTGTTCTTCAGTGAGCTCTCCAGGCCACACTATCTCCGTTTCTATCTACGTTGCTATAAACTGCACCATCCTGGGTTGTGCGCCCCTCAGCAGCACTCCCAGTCCTCGCCTCCATGTTAGAGTGCATCTCTGCCCTTTGTGCTTCTAAAACTGCCAGCTGCCCCCAGTTCGCATGTGTGGCCCCTGCCATTCTGGGTTTCCAACTGGGGGACTGCCCTAAAGTCCTTTCCCCATGGCTACCGGTCTGAGAGTCTGTACTGGTCCCTAGCGTGGGAGGCTATCACTCACCAGCAGTGTAGGAATCCGACAGCCAGGCCCCCTCCCCCTTCTGTTTATCCTCCGATATCTGCCTGCAAAATCACGGCTCCCTGCTTCATACCTTAAAACCAACTGCCTGCAATATTTTGTTTGTAGACATCCAGATCTATCTTCTTACATCTCAGGCTGATTTCATGGGTGTTCAAAGTGGTCTGGTGGATATCCAGCTGGATTCCGGGGACTGGTTGGAATAGGGTCCCCTACTCCTCCGCCATGATTTTTAAGGCCCCTGTTAGATTTTATTCTTATCACAATCCTGATAGGTAAGCAAGGTAAGAATTTTTTAACCTATATAAGGAGTAAGAATCTAAAACACAAAGAGGTTCTTACTTGGTCACAACACAATAACTAATAAGTGTCACAGAGGTTTGAGACGGGAGGACGGTGGGAGGAGGGGTAACAGGGTGATGGGTATTAAGGAGGGCATATGGTGTGATGAGCACTGGGTGTTATACTATTCTATACATCAGAAATCAGAGATTTCTGATTTCTGGTTAAGTGTTATTTCCACAGCTCACTTAAAAAGTATTTCCTGAAGGAGTTATTATGATGGTGAGAATTGTTATTTACTATTGTCATAAGAAGTACTTTTTGGCCAAGTTATTGCTTGATACCCTCCATGTAGCACAGGGCTGGCCTAGACTCTAGGAATAAATACTGAGTATCAGCAAGAAATACAATTTCACAATGAGTCAGCTTGGTGACCATTCTAGGAGAGCAGTGGAGACTACAGGATAGAGAGATTTGGATAAGGTCACGTAAAAACCAGCACTAAGGGATTTAGGCATCTGATATAGCTGTCTGAAATACAAAAACCATGTAGTTCTTAAAACCAGAGTGTTCTGGTTTCAGCCAAAGCCATTAATCCTGTTTCCTGCTTCTTCAGCTCACTCACACACCCCTCCCAAAAGTTCTACAATTCAGCTTTATTTCAAAATTCAAGAATCTCAGGTATAAATCCAGCATGATACTTAAAGCTAGAAAGCAACTGCAGGTAACAAAACCAAAGTCTATCTAAGGTGCTTTCATACATCCAAATACAGAAACACAATAGTACATGGTGACCCTAAGCTGAAATCAAAAGTTGGATGCTCAATTGACTGTACCACCCAGGCACCCCTATAATTATATTTATATAGTATTATCAAACTGGCAAAGCTATAGAGAACGGATTAATCGTTTTCAGGAAAAGAGACAGGGGTGGGAAGTAGTAGGTGCTACTATAAAGGGGTAACACAAAGGAACTTCTCTGTGGTGATTCAACAGTTCTGTATCTTGATTGTGGTGGTGTTTATACAAACCTACACATGGGTCTAAATTGCATAGAACTACAAACACACACATACACAAAAGGAACTACAAACACACAAACAAAAATAAGTGCATGTAAAAACATTCTCTCATGACTACAGTACAATAAAGTTAATGAGGTTTGTGGCCCAGTTAATACAAGTATTGTCAAGGATGTGAAGAAAAGAAAACCCTCGTGTACTGTTGGTGGGAATTTAATTGGTGCAGCTGTGATAGAGAATATAGAGTTTCCTCAAAACATAAAAAAATAGAACTAACATATGATTCAGCAATTCCACTTATGGATATTTATCTGAAGAAATGAAAATACTAACTTGAAAAGACATATGCCATGTTCATTGCAGCATTAGTCACAAAAGCCAAGATATAGAAACTACCTAAGTGTCCAATGTCAGATAAATGGACAAAGAAAATGTGATACACACACACACACAGGAATATTATTCAGTCATAAAAAGAAAGGAAATATTGCCATTTGTGGCAACATGGATGGACCTTGAGGGCATTATGTAAATGAAATAAGTCAGAGAAAGACAAATACTATATGATCTCACTTACATGTGAAATCTAAAACAAAAAAATCTGCCAAGTTCCTAGATACAGAGAACAGGTTGTCAGAGGTAGGGGGTTGGCAGAAGGTAAAATGGATGAAGGGGGTCAAAGGTACAAACTTCCACTTAAAAAATAAATAAGTCATGCATACGTAATATATAGCATGGTGATAATAGTTAACAGTACTGCATTGCATATTTAGAAGTTGCTGAGAGTAGATTTTTTTAAAGATTTTATTTATTTATTTGAGAGAATGAGATAGAGCATGAGAGGGGGGAGGGTCAGAGGGAGAAGCAGACTCCCTGCTGGGCAGGGAGCCCAATGCAGGACTCGATCCTGGGACTCCAGGATCATGACCTGAGCCGAAGGCAGTTGCTTAACCAACTGAGCCACCCAGGTGCCCCAGCTGAGTGTAGATTTTAAAAGTTCTCAGGAAAAATGTGTAACTACATATAGTGATGGATGTTAACCACACTTATTGTGGTAATCATTTTGCAATATATACAAATAATTATGTTGTACATCTGAAACAAATATAATGTATATTATACCTCAATTAAAAAAGATCCAATGAATGTGAAAAATCACCAGTAAGACTGATGAATAACAAAGAAAACAAATAAATAACCAATGTTCAGAATGGAAAGGTATATATCATTAAAAATCCAATTGAGATTAAAAAGATGAAAGGATGTTATTTTTAAGAGATTTTATGCCAATAAATATAAAAATTTAGAAGGACAGACATTTCC
This sequence comes from Eumetopias jubatus, assembly GCF_037043125.1. Classification (NCBI taxonomy): domain Eukaryota; kingdom Metazoa; phylum Chordata; class Mammalia; order Carnivora; family Otariidae; genus Eumetopias; species Eumetopias jubatus. The sequence continues at coordinate 1,187,304 of NW_028274817.1, read as the reverse complement.
TAAAAATATAAAAAAAAATGAAAGAAAATTAAAAATCTGAATATTCTTATATGCCTAAAAAACTGAATCTATAACTAAAGAACTTCCCAAAAAGAAAACTTGTGGTCCAGATGGCATTACCAATGAATTCTTCTAAACGTTTAAAGAATAAATAGCATCAGTCTTACATAATCTCTTCCAGAGTATAAAAAAAGGTTTGTATTTCAATTCATTTTAAAAGCTAATATAACTTTAATACCAAAACCTAACAAAAACCTGACAAATAAAGCAATATTGAAGGGTAGTGTCCCTTATGAACAGGGATGCAAAAATTCTAAAATACACACACACACACACACACACACACACACACACACACACACACGAATACTCACACATATCCCATTCTGTTATGCAAGATAACTGGAAAAGCGTGGTTTATACTGAGAATAAAATGTTGGTTTAACACTTGAAAATCAATTAATGCAGTTCACCACATTTACAGAACAAGAGAGAAAATCTGATTAACTCAAATGCAGAAAAAATCTGTTAAAATTCAACACTCATTCTTGGGTTAACTTACCTTATTGTGGTAGTTATTTTTTAATATATATTTATATCAAATCATCATGTTCTGCACCTTAAACTTACACAATGTTATATGTCAATTATATCTCAATAAAGCTGGGGAAAAATTTTAACATCCATCCATGATTTAAAAAAAGAAAAAGTTTTCATTTTTGATGGCTTCATAGTATTCCATCGTATATATATATGCCACATCTTCTTTATCCATTCATTTGTCGATGGACATCTGGGCTCTTTCTGTAGTTTGGCTGTTGTGGACACTGCCGCTATAAACACTGGGGTACAGGTGCCCCTTCAGATCACTACATTTTTAACATTGGAGTAAATACCCAGTAGTGCAATTGCTGGGTGCTAGGGTTGCTCTATTTTCAACTTTTTGAGGAACCTCCATACTGTTTTCCAGAATGGCTGCACCTGCTTGCATTCCCACCAACAGTGTAGGTGTCCACATCCTCACCAACATCTGTTGTTTCCTTACTTGTTAATTTTAGCCATTCTGACTGCTGTGAGGTGGTATCTCATTGAGGTTTGGTTTGTATTTCCCTGATGCCAGGGGATGTTGAGCACTATTTCATGTGTCTGTTGGCCATTTGGATGTCTTCTTTGCAGAAATACCTGTTCATGTCTTCTGCCCATTTCTTGATTGGATCATTTGTTCTTTGGGTGTTGAGTTTGATAAGTTCTTTATAGATTTTGGATACTAGCCCTTTACCTGATATGTCATTTGCAAATATCTTCTCCCATTCTGTCAGATGTCTTTTGGTTTTGTTGACTGTTTCCTTTGCTGTGCAAAAGCTTTTTATCTTGATGAAGTCCCAATAGTTCATTTTTGTCCTTGTTTCTCTTGCCTTTGGTGATGTGACTAGGAAGAAGTTGCTGCGGCCGAGGTCAAAGAGGTTGCTGCCTGTGTTCTCCTCAAGGATTTTGAAGGATTCCTGTCTTAAATTTAGGTCTTTCATCCATTTTGAGTCTATTTTTGTGTATGGTATAAGAGAATGGTCCAGTTTCATTCTTCTGCATGTGGCTGTCCAATTTTCCCAACATCATTTGTTGAAGAGACTTTTTTCCCTTCGATATTCTTTACTACTTTGTCAAAGATTAGTTGACCATAGAGTTGAGGATCCATTTCTGAGTTCTCTCTTCTGTTCCACTGATCAATGGAATATTATGCAACCATCAAAAAAATGAAATCTTGCCATTTGCAACGATGTGGATGGAACTAGAGGGTATTATACTATGTGAAATAAGTCAATCAGAGGAAGACAATTATCATATGATCTCACTGATATGTGGAATTTGAGAAACAAGGCAGAGGATCATAGGGGAAGAGAGGAAAAAATGAAACAAGATGAAACCAGAGAAGGACACAAACTATAAGAGACTCTTAATCTCAGGAAACAAACTGAGGGTTGCTGGGGCAGAGGGGAGTGGGTGGGATGGGGTGGCTGGGTTATGGACTTTGGGGAGGGTATGTGTTGTGGTGAGTGCTGTGTATTGTGTAAGACTGATAAATCACAGACCTGTACCCCTGAAACAAATAATACATTACATGTTAATAATAAAAAAATTAATGAATTTTTAAAAATACAATTATTCACAGCTTAGAAAGCTACCCCTGTAAAAAAAAAAAGAAAGAAAGAATGAAATCTTGCCATTTGCAATGATGTGGATAAAACTAGAGTGTATTATGCTAAGTGAAATAAGTCAGTCAGAGAAAGACAAATACCATATGAGTTCATTCATATGTGGAATTTAAGAAACCAAACAAATGAACATAGGAGAAGGGGGAAAAAAGAGAGGAGGAGAGAGAGAAGCAAACCATAAAAGACTCTTAACTACAGAAAAAAAAACAGGGTTGATGGAGGGAGGGGGGCAGCGGAGGGGCTAAATGTGTGATGGGATATTAAGGAGGGCACTTCTTGTGATGAGCACTGTGTGTTATATGTAAGTGATGAATCACTAAATTCTATACCTGAAACCAATTTTACCATATATGTTAACTAGAATTTAAATAAAAACTTGAAATTAAAAAAATAATTAAGATGTTAAATGTTATGTATATTTTGCCACAATAAAAATAACATCATAATGTTAAAAAAAAAAAAGTCTTTGTAAACCAAAAATAAAAAAGAATCTTCCTTAATGTGATGAAGGGCATCTGCAAAACTATAGCAAAAACCATGTTTAGTGGTGAAACAATGAAAATCTTTTCTGAGGTCACAAATAAATGATAGCTGTGATCTCCACTCATATTCAGCATTGTAATGCAGGAACTAGGCAATAAAATAAGTCATAAAAAATTAAATATATAAAGATTTGAAATAAGTGAAAATGGAATTATCTGAAGATTTCATAAAACTAAAAATAAATTGGTACTATTAATAAATGGACTCATCAGTATCTCACTATAAGATCAATATTCAAAACTCAATTATATTTCTCTATAATACAAAAAAAGTTTAGAAAATGAAATTTTTAAAAATCAAAAAAATTTAAAAGCCCTTTATAATAGTATCAAATAACACTAAATAACTAAGAATAAATTTTAAAATTGTGCAAGATCAGAGCACCTGGGTGACTCAGTCAGTTAAGCGTCTCTTGATTTTGGCTCAGGTCATAATCTCAGAGTTCTGAGATCAAGCCCTGCATCAGACTCTACACTCAGCACAGAGTCTGCTTGTCCCTCTCCCTCTGCTCCCCACCCCGCACTCTCGCACTCTCTCGAATAAGTAAAAAATCTTCTAAAAAATTGTGCAAGATCTATATGCAACAAACTATGTAAAATACTGAGGAAAAATAAAAATATAAATAAATGGACAGATATACCTGTCTACAGATTGGAAGACCCCATTTGGTAAAAATAACAGTTATTCACAACACTGAACTATAGATTCAGCACAACTGCAATACAAATTCCAGGAAGGTCCTTTATTGTATGGAATGTGGCAACCTGATTCTAAACTTTAGAAGGACAAAGTCAAGAATTATACTACCAGATTATCAGGACTTATTAAAATATTTTGTACTTAATTGAATATCTATTGGCTATTCACATAAAAGTGAAAGGTTCTTTCATACCCTCTTACATCATACATATATATTGATATTATATGTTATATATATTGATATGTGTATATCTATATATGTGTATATCAACATACAAATTGTGTGTTTTGTGTGTGTGTGGCTTCTAGAAAATAAGATATTCATGACATTGGGTTTGGCAAGGATTTCTTAAATGGAACAAAAATGTACTAACCATGAAATAAAGATTGATGTATTAGATTACGTTAAAATTATAATTACTGTTCATCAAAAAACAAAGGTGTAAAAAGACAAATTCAACAGTGTAGGGAAAGATGTATGTAATACATATATTTTATAATGGACTAGTACTCAGAATGTTAAGAGCTACAGATCAGTAAGAAAGTTATAGACAACTGAATAGACAAATACACAAATGATTTCAACAGACTTTCAAAAAATTGTTTAAGACATTCAAATGGCAAACAGCATATGAAACCATAATCAAACTCATAAGGCATAGGGAAATGCAAATGCAAACTACTATGAGATACAAAAACATACATATTATAATGGCTAAAATTTAAAAGTATAACAGTACTAAGTGCTGAAAAGGATGGAGAGCCATAGGAACTCTTTTATATTACTGATGGACATGTAACTTGCTGTGAAAATTTTGGAAACTCCCTGGCAGTTTTGAATAAGTTGTATATATGTATATCCTATGACCCAGCAATCCCACTCCTAGTTATACAAACAAGAGAATTGAAAACATGTATTCAGCAAAAAAAAAAAAAAAAATCCAAATTCCTATATATAAAATAGATATATAAAATGTGGTTTATTTATAGAATGGAATACTACACAGCATTGAAAATGAACTATAGCTAACGTATGACATGAATGAATCTCAAAAACAGTGTTAGGTCAAACAAGCCATACACAAAGTAGTACCTATTGTATTATTGCTTAAATAAAGTTCAGTATCAGGTGAAGTTAATCTGTAATATAAGAAATCAAGCTTGCAGTTTTCTTGAGAAGGAGAATGTGGACAGTGACTGAGAAAAGGCATGAAGGGATGGTTTGAGCTGTTATTTTTCTATTTCCCAATCCAGGTAGTGGTTACATGGAGTTTTACATTTGAAAAATATTCATTGAGTTGTACAGTTATGATTTTGAATTTTTATGTATGTTATACTTCAATTAAAAAGTTTACTTTAAACAAACAAACAACAAACTACTGAAAAGAAGACCAGACAACAACAACAACAAACTACTGAAAAGAAGACCAGAATAAATGACAACATAGCATGTTTCTGCCTGGGAAGAGCTAATTAATTATAAGACACCAATGTTGGAGGGTGCCTGGGTGGCTCAGTCAGTTAAGTGTCTGTCTTCAGCTCAGGTCATGATCTCAGGGTCCTGGGGTCGAGTCATGAATTGGGCTCCCTGTTTGGCTGGGAGTCTGTTTCTCCCTTTCCCTCTGCCCCTCCCCCCTGCTTGTGCATGCTCGCTCTCTCTTTCTCTCTCTCCCTCAAATAAAATCTTTTTTAAAAAGACACCAATGTTCCAAGCTTATTTATAATTCAACGTAATCCTAATAAAAGTCCCAACACAATTTTCTTAAAATAAAGCTTGTCAGGTTTAAAGTTCATAGGAAAATGCTTGCAACTAATTTTAAAAAAGGGAATTTGACCTAATAAAGAAAACATACTATAAATCTAACAAAATAAAATATTGTAGTACTAGAATAGTTGCATGTTGATATCTGTATGCACCAAAACACTAGTAACAGATGTTGCCTTCTAGGAGAGGAACTGAGTGGTTGTTTGAATAAGAATGAGAAGATTTACTTTTCAGTCTATACCACTTTGTACCCTTTGGATTATGACCCTTGTACATGAGTTGCTTATTAAAAAGGCAAATTTTAAAAATTTAAAGCTTAGCCCAAAAGAAAGAACAGGAAGAAATGATGGCCAGGGATTTAATCAATACAGATCTAAAATGTCTGAACTAGATTTTAAAACAACAATTATAAGAATACTACCTGGACTTAAAAAAAAAAAAACATAGAAGACCCTAGAGAATCCCTTACTTCTGAGATAAAAGTACTAAAATCTAGTCAGGCCAAAATTAAAAATACTATAATCAAGATGAAAACCTGAATGGATGCCATTGGGTGACAATGAGGATGGATGAAGCAGAAGAATAAATCAGTGATATAAAAAAATAAGATTATGGAAAATAATAAAACTGAAAAGAAAGTGAAAGAAAAGTATTGAATCATGAAGGTAGACTTAGGGAACTCAGCAACTCCTTAAAGTGAAATAACATTCATATCATAGGAGTCCCAGAAGATGAAGAGAGAGAAAAGGGGGCAGAAGGCTTACTTGAGCAAATTATAACTGAAAACTTCCCTAACCTGGGGATGGAAACAGACATTGAAATCCAAGAAGGACAGAGAACTCTCATTAAATTCAAGAAAAGCTCTCCATTCCTAAGAAATAGCATAGTCAAATTCACAAAACACACAGATAAGGAAAGAATCCTGAAAACAGCAAGGGAAAAAAAAGTCCTTAACCTATAAGGAAACACAGATCAGGTTCACATACAAACTTGGCAGGGCAGGAGACAGTGACATAATATATTCAACATGCTAAATGAGAAAAATATGCAACCAAGAATACTTTATGCAGCAAGGCTGTCATTCAGAATAGAAGGAAAGATAGTTTCCCAGACAAGCAAAAACTAAAGGCGTTTGTGACCACTAAACGAGCTCTGCAAGAGATATTAAGCAGGACTCTTTGAGTGGGGGCGGGGGGAACAAAAAACAAAAGCAACAAAGACTAGAAAGTAATGGAGAACTTCACCAGAAACACCAACTTTACAGGTAACACAATGGCATTATATTCATAACATTCAATAATCACTCTGAATGTAAATGGACTAAATGCTCCAATCAAAAGACATAGGGTGTCAGAATGGGAAAAAAACAAAGACCCATCTATATGCTGCCTACAAGAGACCCATTTTAGACCTAAAGATACCTGCAGATTAAAATGGAGGGGATGGAGAATCATCTATTGTGCTAATGGGCATCAAAAGACAGCAGGACTAGCCATAAACGTATATCAAACAAACTAGATTTTATTTTTTTAATTTAATTTTTGTTTAAAGATTTTTTATTTATTTATTTGACTCAGAGAGAGAGACAGCGAGAGAAAGAACACAAGCAGGGGGAGTGGGAGAGAGAGAAGCAGGCTCCTGCAGAGCAGGGAGCCCGATGCGGGGCTCGATCCCAGGACCCTGGGATCATGACCTGAGCTGAAGGCAGATGCTTAACAACTGAGCCACCCAGGCGCCCCTAATTTTATGTTATGTTATGTTAGTCACCATACAATATATCATTAGTTTTTGATATGGTGATCCATGATTCATTGTTTTCATATAATACCCAGTGCTCCATGCAGTACCTGCCCTCCTTAATACCCATCACCGGGCTAACCCATCCCCCATGCCCCTCCCCTCTAAAACCATCAGTTTGTTTCTCAGAGTCCATAGTCTCTCATGGTTTGTCTTCCCCTCCAATTTCCCCCCCCTTCATTTTTCCCTTCCTTCTCCTAATGTCCTCCATGCTATTCCTTATGTTCCACAAATAAGTGAAACCATATGATAATTGACTTTCTCTGCTTGACTTATTTCACTGACCATAATCTCCTCCAGTCCCATCCATGCGGATGTAAAAGTTGGGTATTCATCCTTTCTGATGGCTGAGTAATATTCCATTGTATATATGGACCACATCTTTATCCATTCATCTGTTGAAGGACATCTTGGCTCTTTCCACAGTTTGGCTACTGCAGATATTGTGGCTATGAACATTGGGGTGCATATGGACCTTCTTTTCACTACATCTGTGTCTTTGGGGTAAATACCCAGGAGTGCAATTGCTGGGTCATAGGGTAGCCCTATTTTTAATTTTTTGAGGCACCACCACACTGTTTTCCAAAGTGGCTATACCCACTTGCATTCCCATCAACAGTGTAAGAGGGTTCCTCTTTCTCTACAACCTCTCCAACATTAAACAAAATAGATTTTAAACCAAAGACTGTAACAAAAGATGAAGAAGGGCATAACATCATAATTAATGGGTCTATCCATCAAGATCTGACAATTGTAAGTATTTATGGCCCCAACTTGGGAGCACGCAAATATATAAAATCAATAGCAAACATAAAGAAACTCATTGATAATAATACAATAATACTAGTTGATTTTAACACACTACCTACAGCAATGGACAAGTCATCTATGCATAACATCAACAAGAAAACAATGGTTTTGAATGACACATTAGACCAGATGGACTTAACACATATATTCAGAACCTTTCATCCTAAAGCAGCAGAATATGCATTCTTCTTGAGTGCACATGGAACATTCTCCAGAATAGATCACATACCGGATCACAAATCAGCCCTCAACAAGTGCAAAAAATTGAGATCATACCATGCATATTTTCTACAATGCTATGACATTTGGAGTCAACCACAAGAAAAAGTTTGGAAAGACCACAAATACATGGATGTTAAAGAACATCCAATTAAACAATGAATGGGTTAACCAGGAAATTAAAGTGAAAATAAAAAAGTACATGGAAGTAAATGAAAATACAACACTCCAAAATCTTTGGGATGCAGCAAAGGCAGTCCTAAGAGGGAAGTATGTTGAAATATGTCTACCTCAAGAAGCAAGAAAAGTCTCAAATACACAACCTAACCTTACACCAAAAGGAATTGGAAAAGGAATAGCAAATAAAGCCTAAAGCCAGAAGAAGAAAAATAATAAAGATTAGACCAGAAATAAACAATATAGGTACAAACAAACAAACAAAAAATAGTAGAATGGATCAACAAAACTAAGAGACGGTTCTTAGAAAGAATTAAGAAAATTGCTAAACCCCTAGCCAGGATTTTCAAAAAGAAAAGAGAAAGGACCCAAATAAATAAAATCACAAATGAAAGAGGAAAGATCACACCACAGAAATATAAAAAAATAGAATTTTATGAAAAAATTATAGCCAAAACACTGGGCAATCTGCAAGAAATGGACAAATTCCTAGAAATATACAAGCTACCAAAACTGAAACAGGAAGAAATACAAAATGTGAACAGACCCATAACCAGCAAAGAAACTGATTCAGTAATCAAAAATCTCCCAACAAACAAGAGTCCAGTGCCAGATGGCTTCCCAGGGGAATTCTACCAGACATTTAAAGAAGAATTAATATCTACCCTTCTCAAACTGTTCCAAAATATAGAAATGGAAAAAAAAAAAAACTTCTAAACTCCTTCAATGAGGCCAGCATTACCTTCATTCCAAAACCAGACAAAGACCCCACTAAAAAGGCAAATTATAGGCCAAGATCCCTGATGAACATGGATGTAAAAATTCTCCACAAGATACCAGCAAATCGAACCCAACAGTATATTAAAAGAATTATTCACCACGATCAAGTGGGATTTATTCCTGGGCTCAAGGGGGTGGTTCAATATTCACAAATCAATCAACCTCATACACCACATTAATAAAAGAAAGGATAAGAACCATATGATCCTCTCAATACATGTAGAAAAAGCATTTGACAAAGTAGTGCATCCATTCAGCCTTCAAAAAAATAGGGATAGAAGGAACATACCTCAACATCATAAAGGCCATATATGAAAGACCCACAGCTAATATCATCCTCAATGGGGAAAAACTGGGAGCTTTTCCTCTATGGTCAGGAACAAGACAGGGATGTCCACTCTCACCATTGTTATTTAACATAGTACTGGAAGTCTTAGCCTCAGCAATCAGACAACAAAAAGAAATAAAAGCCATCCAAATAGGCAAGGAAGAAGTCAAATTTTCACTACTGGCAGACAACATCATATTCTATGTACAAAACCCGAAAGACTCCACCAAAAAATTTATAGGACTAATACATGAATTCAGCAAAGTTGCAGGATATAAAATCAATGTACAGAAATCTTGCATTTCTATACACCAATAATGAAGCAGCAGAAAAAGAAATCAAGGAGTCAATCCCATTTATAATTGCACCAAAAACCTTAAGATGCCTAGGAATAAATCTAACCTAAGAGGTAAAATATCCTTACTCTGAAAACTATAGAACACTTATGAAAGAAATTGAAAAGGACACAAAGAAATGGAAAAACATCCATGCTTATGGACTGGAAGAACAAAAATTGTTAAAATGTCTATACTACCAAAAGCAATCTACACATTTAAAGCAATACCTATCAAAATGCCACCAGCATTTTTCACAGAGCTAGAATAAACCATCCTAAAATTTGTATTGAACCACCAAAGATCCTGAATAGCCAAAGTAATCCTGAAAAAGAAAAGCAAAGCTGAAGGCATCACGATTCCAGATTTCAAGTTATATTAGAAAGCTGTAGTGGTCAAGACAGTATGGTACTGACCCAAAAAGAGACACATACATCAATGGAACAGAATAGAACACCCAGAAATGAACCCATAACTATATGGTGAACTAATCTTTGACAAAGCAGGAAAGACTATCCAATGGAAAAGTTTCTTAGGGGCACCTGGATGGCTCAGTCAGTTAAGCATCTGCTTTCAGTTCAGGTCATGATCCCAGGGTCCTGGGATCGAGCCCTGCTTTGGGCTCCCTGCTCAGTGGGGAGCCTGTTTCCCCCTGTCCCTCTGCTGCTTGTGCTTTCTCTCTCTCTCTTTCCTGCTCTCTGTCAAATAAATAAATAAAATCTTTAAAAAAAGAAAAGTCCCTTCAACAAATGGTGTGGGAAAACTGTACAGCAACATGTAGAAAAATGAAACTGGACCACTTCTTACACCATACACAAAAATAAATTCAAAATGGATGAAAGACCTAAATGTGAGACAGGAAAACATCAGACTCCTAGAGGAGAACACAGGCAGCAACCTCTTTGGTCTCGGCTGCAGCAACTTCTTACTAGACACATCATCAGAAGCAAGGGAAACAAAAGCAAAAAATCAACTATTGAGACTTCATCAAGATAAAGTCTTCAGCACAGCAAAAGAAATAATCAACAAAACTAAAAGGCAGCATATAGAATGGGAGAAGATATTTGCAAATGTCATATCTGATAAAAGGTCAAATCCAAAATCTATAAAGAACTTATCAAAGGCAGGAGAAACAAAAGCAAAAATGTACTGGGACTTCATCAAGATAAAAAATTTTTTGCACAGCAAAGGAAACAGTCAACAAAACTCAAAGGCAACCTATGGAATGGAAGATATTTGCAAATGTCTTATCAGATAAAGGGCTAGTATCCAAAATCTATAAAGAACTTATCAAACTCAACACCCAAAAACTAAAATATCCAGTCAAGAAATGGGCAGAAGACATGAACAGACATTTCTCCAAAGAAGATATCCAAATGGCCAACAGACACATGAAAAGATGCTCAACATCACTCATCATCAGGGAAATACAAATCAAAACCATGATGAGATACCACTTTACACCTGTCAGAATGGCTAAAATTAAAAACACAAGAAACAACAGGTGTTGGTGAGGATACAGAGGAAGGTGACCCCTCTTGCAACTGTTGGTAGGAATGCAAACTGGTGTGGCCTCTCTGGAAAACAGTATGCAGGTTCCTCAAGACATTAAAAATAGAGCTACCTTACAACTCAGCAATTGCACTACTAGGTATTTATCCAAATGATATAAAAATACAGATTTGAAGGGGTACATGCACCCCAATGTTTATAGCATCACTATCAACAATAGCAAACTATGAAAAGAGCCTAAGTGTCCACAAACTGGTGAATGGATAAAGTGGTATATATATATACAATGGAATATTACTCAGCCACAGGAAAGAATGAAATCTTGTCATTTGCAATGACTTGGATGGAGCTAGAGTATTTATGCTAAAAAAAAAAAATCAGTCAGAGAAAGACAATACTATATGATTTCATTCATATGTGGAATTTAGGAAACAAAACAGAGGAACATATGGGAAGGGGGAAAAAAGAGAGAGGGAAACAAACCATAAGAGACTCTTAATGACAGAGAAAAAACTGAGGGTTGATGGAGGGAAGTGGGTAGTGGTTGGGCTAGATGGGTGATGGGTATTAAGGAGGGCACTTGTTATAATAAGCACTGGGTGTTATATGTAAGTGACGAATCACTGAATTCTACTCCTGAAACCAATATTGCATGGTATTTCAACTAACTAGAATTTAAATAAAAGTTTAACAAAATTTATCTATGAACATTGGGGTGCATGTGGTCCTTCTTTTCACTACATCTGTGGTCCATATATACAATGGAATATTATTCAGTCAGAAAGGATGAATACCCAACATTTGCAACAACATGGACGGAACTGGAGGAGATTATGCTAAATGAAATAAGTCAAGCGGAGAAAGACAATTATCATATGGTTTCACTTATTTATGGAACAGAATGAATAGCGTAGAGGACATTAGTAGAAGGAAGGGAAAAATGAAGAGGGGGGAAATAAACCATGAGAGACTATGGACTCTGGGAAACAATCTGAGGGTTTTAGAGGGGAGGGGGTAGGGGGATGTGTTAGCCCAGTGATGTGTATTAAGGAGGGCACATATTGCACAGAGCACTGGGTGTTATATGCAAACAATGAATCATGGAACACTACATCAAAAACTAATAATGTACTGTATGGTGACTAACATAACAAAATAAAAAATAATAATAATGACAACAAATGCAAAAAATTGCAAGTATAAAATATTAAAATATTAGAAATTAAAAAAATAGAAAAAGAATAAGTGAAATAAACATAGGATCCCAGAAACAGATCCACATGTATATAGGAATTTAGTGCAGCATTAAAGAGCAATTTATGATCAATAAGGAAATTATGGACTATTTGATAAATTGCACTGGACAAATGGCTACTCATTTAAAAAAATCTGAGACTCACATAAACAATGGAATATAGTGCTACTAGGTATAAACAAATACTAAATGTAGTCTTGAGATAGGAAATTCTTCCAAAGTAAAACCTAAAACTCATAAGGCATGAAAGGTAAAACCAAGAGATTTAAGTACATATTAATTTTAAACTTCTCTGCAACAAAAAGCCCTCATTGATAAAGTTAGAGATAAGCAAGAGGCTGGGCTATAGAAACAAAATATTAATGTTCCTGTCATATAAGGGATTAATATGAATCAGTAACTAAAAAATGAGATGAAACAAAATACAAAATTGAACAAAGGATATAAAAAAACAATTCACAAGAGAATACTACAAATGAATAATAAACATAAAAATATATTCAACCTCAATAGCAATTAGAGATATACACACTAAAATAACCAGACATTTGCATTTAAAGACTATGGAAAGATAACTAATATATTAATTTAAAAATTTGGCTGTTGTAGAGTTGGGGGAAGAAAACAAGATTGATGAGGATTTCAATAAGAACAAAATTTCTGTTGTATATCATTATTTATTTTATTTTTGAGCTATTCGTTTTCTCAGAGTCCCAGCATTCTTTCAAAACCAAATATTCTTCCGTTATTCCCTATCTCAGCGAATGATGCCATCATCCATCCAACTACAGAATCCAAAACCTAGAAATCATCTTTCACATCTCCCTCTCCAACATCTCCATACCATTCTATTTAAAGTTCTACCAATTATACCTCCAAGCCCTTTTCAAAACATCATGTCTCTTCATGTGTTCCACTACAACCTTAGTGCAAGCTGTCATGTATTCATTCTTAACCACTGCTAAAACTTTATTCACACAAGAAATATTTACTTGGCATCTACCTTGTATCTGATACAGTGTTAACATGTTTCCTGGAATCTACTTTCCTTCTAAACTATCCTATACACTGCAGTCAAGTTTAGCATTTCAAAATCTGATTTTGTCAGCAGCTCCCCCACCACTTTAAATACCTTAGTGGCTTCTTCAAAGTACAGACATACCTTGGCAATATCACAGGTATGGTTCCAGACCACTGCAATAAAGCAAATATATCAATAAAGTGAATCAAAATTTTTGGTTTCCCAATGCATATGGAAGTTATCTTTACACTATACTGTAGTCTATTAAGTGCACAACATTATGTCTAAAAGAAGAATGTACATACCTTAATTTTAAAAAATACTTTATTGCTCTAAAATGCTAACCAATATCTGAGCTTTCAGTGAGTCATAATCAATGATCACAGATCACCATAACAAAGATAATAATAATGAAAAAGTTTGAAATGATGTGAGAATTACCAAAACATGATATAGAGATATGAAGTGAGCAAGTGTCTTTGGAAAAATGGTGCCAATAGACTTGCTGGATGCAGGGTTGCTGCAAACCTTCAATTAGTTAAAAATATCTGCAAAGCAAAATCAAATGAAGCACAATAAAATGAGGTATGTCTGTAATCTTTAGGAAATTAAAAATTATTAACCTAGGAAAAAATTAACTGCATGATCAGGCACAAACTACTTTTTCTGCCCTATATTTACATCAGGATCAGGTCTACCATAATCTCAAGCCACATGGTCCTCCTTTCAGATCCTACAATGCAGCATATTGTTTATTTTGCATAGACATCATATCCCCATAAACTCAATAGCCCTTTGCCTAGTAAACTCTTAAAAAAAAAACAAATAGAAAGCATTCTATAATAATTAGTATTTATAATCAAATACACCAATAATTGCATTATATAGCAACTGATTGAATGCTCTAATTAAAGGCAAATATCAGACTGAATGCACAAAAACTATGTTACAAGACATAGCATCTAAAATATAAGGATGCAGAAAGTTGAAAATAAAAGGTTGGAAAGAGATACACTAAACATTAATTTTAAAAAGGCTAATTTGATTCCACATGTAAGTAAAATAATATGGTATGTGTTTTTCTCTGTCTGACTTGTTTTACTTAGTATATATAATACCTTTTAGGTCCATCTGTATTGTCACAAATGGCAAGATCTCGTTCTTTTTTATGGCTGAGTAATATTCCACTGAGTATATATACCACATCTTCTTTATCTATTTATCTATCACTGGACATTTGGGTTGCTTCCATATCTTGGCTATTGTAAATAATGCCACAATAAACATAGGTGTATGTGTATCTTTTCAAATTAGTGTTTTTTTTTTCCTTTGGGTAAATACCCAGCAGTGGAATTACTAGATCATATGGTAATTCTATTAATATTTTGGGGAACCTCCATCCTGTTTTCCACAGGATGCACTGATTTACATTCACAAACAAACAAACAAACAAAAAAAACAGCTTCTTAAATACTGAGAACAAGCTGGTGATTGCCAAGGGAGAGGTAGGTGTAGGGACAGGTGAAGTAGATAAAGGTGGATTAAGAGGTACAAATTTCCAATTATGGAATAAATAAGTTGCAGGGATGAAAGGTACAGCATAGGTAATATAGTCAATAATATTGTAATAATGTTATATAGTGACAGATGGGGACTACACTTATCATGAGCACTAAGTAATGTATATAATTGTTGAATTAATATGTTGTACACCTGAAACTAATATAACATAGTATATTAATTATACTTCAATTTAAAAAAAGAAAGCTGGCTTGTCTAAATCAATATCAGACAAAGTAGACATTAAGAGAAAAATCATTACTAGCAATAAAAAGAGACACTTCAGAATGATAAAAGATCCCATTTACAAGAAAGATATAACAATTCTAAATTTGTATGGACCCAATATTGCCTCAAAAGATATGAGTAAGATATGAGATGAAGAAAAACTAGACAAAACCACAATAAGAAATACAATATCATAGTGGAAGATTTTAATACCTCTTTCTCAGTAACTGATGAAACAAGGAGAAAAAAACATCAGTAAGGATATACAACAACTGAATAACATTAACAAATTGGACCTAACTGACATATATGGAATACTATACTCAACAACTGAAGAATACACATTCTTTTCATAAACACATGGAACATTTATATACACTGAACATATTTTAAGACAAAGGTCAGCAAGCTCCTTCTATAAAGGGCCAGAGAGTAAATACTTTAGGCTTTGTGCGCCTCATGATACTGTTGTCACATATTTTTCTTTTTTTAATCACCTTTTTAAAATGTAAAAAAAAAAACATTTTTAGATCAAGGACCATACAAAAGCAGTCCATAAACCAGATTTGGCCTATGGACCACAAATTGCTGACCTCTGTTGTAGGCAAGTCTCAACAAATTTCAAATTGAAATTCTACAGAGTATACTCTGACCACAGTGCAATTAAGCAAGAAATAATCAAATGACAATTAGAAAATCCACATCATTTCCGAATTAAGAAATACACTTCTAAATAACCCTGGGTCTAGGAAAAAATCACATTGAAAATTAGACAACATTTTAAACTGAATAATATTGAAAATAATACATATGAAAACTTAGGGGCTACAGCTAAAGCCATGCACAGAGGGACATTTGTGACCTTAAAAGCATATATTAACAAAGAAGAAATGTTGAAAATCAATAAGCTAGCATCATCTCATTAAGCTAAAACAAGAAAAGCAAATTAAACACAAAGAAAGTGAAAGGGATTAATTAAGACCAGAAATAAATGAAACCGAAAACATATAATCAAGATCAACAAAAACAAAAGTTGTTTGAAAATAACAAAACTGATAAAACTTTAGAAGGACTGATGAATAAAAAAAAGAGAAAAAGCCCAAATAAAATGTGGAACATAAAGGAGATATAAGTACAGGTCCTACATGTAGATATTACAAATATCATAAGATAGGGGTGCCTGGCTGGCTCAGTTGGTGGAGCATGTGACTCTTGATCTCAGAGTCATGAGTTTGAACCCCACTTTGGGTGTAGGGTTTACTGAAAAAAATAATAAAACCTTTTTTAAATTTATAAGATACTATGAAATACTGTATGCCTTTGATTTGAAAATATAATTAAAATATACAAATTTCTAACAATGTGCAACTTACCAAAACTGACTCAAGTCAAAACAGGAAATCAGAACAGTACCACAATATTAAAGAAACTGAACCTGTAACTTAAAACCCTCTTAAGGACATCACCAAGATGGCAAAGTAGGAGGCTGTAGGTTCCATCTCCTCCAAAAGATCATAGATAGCTATTCATGAACAAAAATAGCTCTGGGAGAGCTTAAGAGGCTACTTAAGAAGCCAGCAATACAGTAGAACAAAAAACCTGAGAATAACTGCACACAAAGGGAAAGATGAACAGTTTCTTTTGACTGGCATTATCTTGTCCTCCAGGCTGGCACTGCTCAGTGCTGGCACCCCTAGAAAGAGTTTCCCCACTCTGGGACACGGAGACAGGGGTGAGTGACCATCTTCCCCAGCTTTTCAAAGTACCACACAAAGGACCTGCTTTGATTTCACCCCACCCAGACTGGCAAAGCTGAGACATATAGAGATGACTAGGAACAAGGAAGAAAACAGGGGCTACCAGTATCAGCCACAGCCTGCTGTGCAGAGGACCCCAATAAATTTCCCCACTGAAGAAACCAATGGCCAGCATAGCTATCATAAACTCCCTGTAGATTTCACTAGTTATTTTCCTACAGGTAAAAACGTTCACAGATGGCAAGCACCTGAGTCCTTCCCTGTTCACTACCCCACAATCTCTGCCAGAACTCAGGATCCACACCAGCAGCTAGCCCAAGCCTCGATGTCACTGACCATCAGGGAAATGCAAATCAAAACTACAATGAAATATCACCTCACACCAGTCAAAATGGCTAAAATATACAACACAAGAAACAATAGGTGTTGGTGAGAATGTGGAGAAAGTTACTATCATGAGCTCTCATCTCCCTCCATCTCTCTCCATCATCTAATTCTTCTTCCATATCTAGGTTTGATCTTCTTGAAAGCTAACCCATTCTTTGCTGCCAAAATTAGTTTTGAAAAATACAATTTTGATCCTGTCATTTAATGTTTAAAGCCCTTTAGTGGCTTATATATGACATCAGTATAAGGTCTAAACTTAATATGGCCCACAAGACACCACATATGACCTGAATAATACTGTCTCTATTTTCTCATCCCTCTCTCTGTCTACACTCCAGCCATACTAGCCTTCTCTTGCCTCCTAAAATGGAATGTGAATTTTCTAACAATCAAGACCTCACACAACCTATTTCCTCTCCTGAAATATTTTCTTCTCCATCTCCTATACCTCCTATCCCCATTACTACTGAAGTGGCTAGTGTTGTAGATCTTTATGTTCCAAGCTTGAGCGTCACTTCATTAATGAAACTTTGCCTCTCCTATCCCCCACTAAGCTAGGTCTGTATTTTAATTGCTTTATAACGCTCTTTACTCCAGCATTCAGCTTACCTTCAAATTACTTATTCAAAGTATTCCTTCCTTTTTAGATTGAGTTCCAACAGAGCAGGGACTGGGTCTATCTGATTCACTATCACATCCTCAACACCTAGCACAGTGAACTGAAATATTTAACATACTCAATAAATAGATATTAAAGTGAAAATAAAAAGATCTTTTGTCTCTCACCAAAAAAACCAAACACTCAAGAAAGGGGTTCATAAAGTAGAATTTAAAGACATCTGAGAAGTTTTTCAGAGACTGATGACACAGAAATTCTAATAAGTGAACACTGACCTTGTCAATTTGGGCCACAATGTTCACAGGTAAATTCTGCTTGGGGTTACAGCACACCAAAACATCTGGAAAACTGTCACCCATCTATATGTATTGCTTACATGACCCTAAACATCTTTATATGAGAATACAGGTTATAGCTCAAATTATTTTTTTACTTGCCTCCAGGAGGTACTTGACAAAGCAACAAAACCATTTATAGACAGAGACTCACAGACCCGCCAATTAGAGACAGTAATTCAAGAACTAAATCACCAAAGAAGGAAAGACACCATGTGTAATTTACACAATCACCTCGGGCTGCTGGCCTGATTTATAACTATCTCTATTCTAAGAGTGCATTGACTCATAGTCCCTTCCAACTCAGCATCCAGATTCCAAAACATTCACCCTGCAGACAGTGATTCAGAGCCCTGGCTCTATGCTATGCTGCTGTATCCTGCCTCTCATCCAAAGAGCTACTCTCAATTATAGTCCCTGGGGCTGCAGGCAGACAGATGAAGCTGTATACTAAAGAGTAACTGCAGATTTGTAGTTTGTCTCCAGGGTACAGAAGCTATAAACAGGAATGTGCAATGTACATTGTTCAGGCAACCTACCTTTATCTAAAAATGGGAAATCTACAGACCAGACACAAAAATAGAGAAAGCTTATGTTCATATATACCACTTTCAACTTCCAGACCACACTGAGCATATAACTGAGAGCATTGTTGTAACATGGATACTGCCCTGGGTCCCCAAATGCTTCTGGAAACTGTGTTATTTATAGATTGCTAAACAGGCCCTCAGAAAGCAGGAGGAAATCGCTCCTGGAGTAAAGATGAGAATGAGGTCTAAGACTGATTATCTACTTATTTCTGACTGGGTGTTAATGCTGCTGGAATGCCACTTGTAACAATTAGATATTTCTTACAAACATTTGGCAAGTATACACCCACTCCCCAAGAGCAAGAGTTTCTTTCTCAAACTAATCCCAGCTAAAACCTGAGAAAGATGGATTGAAAGAAAGCAAGGAATGGGGGAAAGCAATACAGACCACTGAAAATGAAGAA
Organism: Eumetopias jubatus; assembly: GCF_037043125.1. Lineage (NCBI taxonomy): Eukaryota > Metazoa > Chordata > Mammalia > Carnivora > Otariidae > Eumetopias > Eumetopias jubatus. The sequence continues at coordinate 1,167,973 of NW_028274817.1, read as the reverse complement.
TGCTCTTAATTAGTCGCCAATGTAGAAGTAGAATAAAGAAAATGAGAGGTTGATTAAGGGATTCAGGCACAGAAATATAGCCAAGCCCTTGTATCAGTGAGAGAAAGCAGAAGTTTGAAGGTTAAAGGAGAAGAAAGAATGGAATTAAAAGAGAGGGAAGAAGAATAACAGTATATATGGGCAAATGAGACAGGTTAGAAAAACTAGTAGGAAATAAATTTAACCAAAGAAACACAATCAGAAGAACAAGTTCAGCCATGTCGGACTTCCTAGTGTTTGCTAAATGTTCAATTTACTATTAGTATCAATCTACTTCCAATATATTTCTCAAAACTATCTTCCTTCTCCTTCCCTCCCTCCCTCCCTCCTTCCCTCTCCCTCTCTCCATATAACACACTATTAAAGTGGTATTGGTCTCCTTACATTCACTGTGACTACTTTTAAACTGCATTAAATCATTCTTCAACAGCAACCTGAGGGGCCTATTAAAAGGCAGATCAAATTATTTTACTCCTTTGCTTAAAACTATTCAAAGCCTTGTATGGTGACTAACATAACAAAATAAAATTAAAAACAAAAAACAACAACAACAAAAACAAACAACAACAATAAAAAAAACTATTCAAAGCCTCCCTACTACAGTTGGGAAAAGACTATAAACTCTTGAATTTGGCCTTAAAGGTCCTTTAATAATTAGCAAAATTCTATCTCTCCAGCCTGAATTCCTACTACTTGGTTGCTCACTGTCAGTGCCATATTAGCCTCCTCTCACTATCTCTAAGGCATTGGCACTATGCCTTCCAACCTTACAGATGACCTAAGCCAATAGAAAAACCTCCATTGGGCCATTCACCCTTCTAGAACCAATGAAGACCCAAAGGTTAGTTGCTACCTCATCAATTTCCTCCATTTCTGTTTCAAGTTCCAACACCAACCTAGTGATCATAACTTTTTTTATATACTACTGTCTCTTCCTCCTGTCACAACAAGACCCTCCTGCTTAGGTAACCATTGCTGCCCACTTGACCTAAAAAAATTCCTCTGCTATTTTGACCCAGCCTATGTAGACCCATGCCTCCATTGCTTCACAATCTAGAGTGATACTCAGGTATATAAATGTTAGAATCCATGATTACAGATTAAGCATGGAAAACTAATCAAGGAGAACTCTTTAAAACTAAGGCCTCAAATGGCAAGTAGTCATTATTCGAAAGGAAAATTATTATCCATCTAGAAATCCCAAGGTATCATTATGTCAAGCTAGCAATGTAGGTTCATATAGGAAAAATCTCCTCCTCAGCTCCAAACATAAAATACTTTATAGTAATGATAACTAAATCATAAAACATAGTTTAAAAATAAAAACACAACCACAATTGCTTTAAAAAGAATAGAAAAAAGAGAGAAATATGTCCATGGAGCTGAAAAAACAAACAAACAAAATAAACCTAACAATAGAGACACCTAAAGTCACTCACCTATTAGGGAACACCAAGAGGCAGCCAGGAGTTCAAATCTGTGGGAATTGTCTCATGGTAGCAAAGTTAGATTACTGAAGAAAACCAGAAAGGGAAATAAGAATTTCCCGCCTGTGCATTATGACTTAAAAATTTCTATGATATGTACACATAGCTGAGATTGGAAACTGAGGTGTGACCAGTGTGATAGGAAGTATCAGAAATAGCTATGCAACTGAGACTGGTATCATATCATCCACTGGCTGAAAAATTGGACTTTTTGTATCCTCATGGAACAAAAATCCCAAACTGACAATATAAGAACTTGTTCTGAACTGGGGAGCTGATCAAATAAATCATAATCCAGCCAGACCCAAAAGGAATGAGTATAACAGATAGAATAACTAAATTTTCTCATTTAAGGTAAGCTTGCAACAAATTAAAATTCCAAGCCTACAAAAAAAAATCTTAAAAAAGTAATAAATTCAAGAAATGTGAGGTTAAAGTCCTAGGGAAATATAGTAATTTAAGAAAAGGGGAGTATGTCAGAGGGGGAGACGAACCATGAGAGATGATGGACTCTGAAAAACAAACTGAGGGTTCTAGAGGGGAGGGGGGGTAGGGGGATGGGTTAGCCTGGTGATGGGTATTGAGGAGGGCACGTTCTGCATGGAGCACTGGGTGTTATGAACAAACAATGAATCATGGAACACTGCACCAAAAACTAATGATGTAATATATGGTGATTAACATAACAATAAAAAAATTAAAAAAATAAAAAAAAAGAAAGACTTTAAAACAAATGTTTGATATTCTCAAAACACTCTAGGAATAAAGTTATGAAAAGCAAGAACAAGGGATTATAAAATAAAAAAGACATGCAAATCAGAAAATGTGTATATTTAAAAAATCCTATAAATCAAGACTATAGACTCTGAAATAAAAGCTCAAAAGATACCATAAATCCTGAACTAGATATGGCTAAAGAAATAGTCAATTTTAGGATGTTTCTAAGAACCAGACTCAGAATGAAACACTGAGACATAAAGACAAAGAAATTGATAAAATAAAAAAGAGGTTAAGAGACCTGGAGAACAGACTTAGAAGCTCCAAACAAAGCCTAATAGTGGTCCCAGAGGTAGAAAATAATGAGCACAAGAAAGTGATAATGGCAGATGTATGTGTGTGTGTATATATATAATTTAAAATATATATATGAAATTTTATACTAATTTAAACTATAATAGTGGTGGGAAAAGAAAGGTACTTGTATACATTCTGAGAGTTTACCACCTACAGACTTTCAAGAGAAAATAATTATAAGAAATATGTAAGAAACTATAAACTACAAGATTTTTAAAAACTTGAATCCTTCCCAGTTAAAGATAGTCAATTGAACATAAGAATTTGTTTCTGCTTTGTACTGAAACCCCACTAAAGTGGCAGTAAAAGAATTTAATTAAAAAACCAACAAAGAGAAAGGGAGATGTGACCAAAAAAAAGTTTACAAGACTTCTTCAACCCTATTTATCCCTCAGAATATAAGGAATTAGATCTGTATCCTTCAAGGGAGATACTTAGAATATTAATTTCTGTTGAATCTTTTAGTCCAAAAGAAAGGACCTACAAACATTGACATCATAGTTCTCAACAAAACAACCTCAGCATATAATATACCTACCTATTCACTCACCATTTCCAATCAGTTTTTAATGTTCCACTCTTCAACAGGAACAACCAACCAAGAACCAGAAGACCCACGAAGGTGGGTAGCCTGTAGATGCTAGAAAAGGCAAGGAAATGAATATTCCTCCAGTGTCTCAAGAAACGAACACCAACTTTGCCTTGATTTTAGCCCTGGAAAACCTCCAGAACTATAAGAAGATAAACTTGCATTGTTATAAAGCCACTAGATTTGTGGTAATTTGTTACAGTGACAACAGAAAATGAATACAATATATTACCCGGCTCAGCTATGAATGGCATTAACATAGTCACAACACAAAATTATAAATCAATATCATGCTGCAATTAAACAGAGTATGAAGACTGTCCAAGTAAGGGGTTTTTAAAGTACCAAAATCTTTATCTTCCAGAGTGGGAACTTAATAAATATTGCCTAAACATTTAAAATTAAGAAGGATCAATATAAACATGTCATTTAGGGATAGGTTATACATACCTAAAAATTATCAGAAAGGGTTGAAATTGGTTGTTTCTGGGAAGAGGGCAGGGAACTACTGTTCTTTTCTTTTTTGATAAAATGTTGGGAATGAGCATGTTGCCTTATTGTTTGTGGTGGGGTTTTTTGAGTATAGTTGACACACAATGTTATATTAGTTTCAGGTGTACAACTTAGTGATTTGACAAATTTATACATTATGCTATGTTCACCACAAGTGTAGCTACCATCTGTCACATTACATCGCTATACATTATCATTGACTATATTCCCTATGCTGTGCCTTTTATTCCCATGACTTACTCATCCCATAACTGGAAACCTGTATCTCTCTCTCCCCTTCTCTCATGTTACACAACCCCCAAACCCCCTTACCCTCTGGCAACCATCAGTTTGTTCTGTGTATTTATACTTTTGATTCTGCTTTTTTTTTTTTTCTAAATTCCATTTATGAGTGGACACACATTGTATTTGTCTTTCTCAGTCTGGCTTATTTCACTTAGCATAATACACTCTAGCTCTGCCCATGTTGTGTCACATGGCACAATCCCATCCTTTTTTATGGTTTCCTAATACTTCAATGTGTGTGTGTGTGTGTGTGTGTGTGTGTGTGTGTGTGTGTGTGTGTGTGTGTGTGTTTATACATACACACATTTTCCCTATCAATTCATCTATTGATGGACACATGGGTTGCATCCATATCTTGGTTATTATAAATAATATTGCAATAAACCTAGAGGTGCATTTATCTTTTCAAATTAGTGTTTTTGTTTTTTTGAGGATAAATACACAGTAGTGAAAGTATTGGATCATATGGTATTTCTATTTTTAATTTTTTGAGGAACCTCCATACTGTTTTCCACAGTGGCTATACCAATTTACACTCCCACCAACAGTGAACAAGGGTTCCTCTCTCTCTACATCTTCTCCAGCACTTGTTATTTCTTGTCTTTTTTATTTTAGCCATTCTGAGAGGTATAAGGGGATATTTCATCATGGTTTTGATTTGCATTGCCCTGATGATGAGCGATGTTGAGCACCTTTTCATGTGTCTTTTGGCCATCTGTATGTTTTCTTTGGAAAAATATCTATTCTTTCTCTGCCATTTTTAAAATCAGGTTGTTTGTTTTTGTTTTTGTTTTCTTTTGTTGTTGAGTTGCATAAGTTCTTTATATATTTTGGCTAGTAACTCCTTATCAGATATATTATTTACAAATATCTTCTTCCATTCAGTAGGTTGTCTTTTTGTTTTGCTGATGGTTTTCTTCACTGTGAAAAAGCTTTTTATTTTGATGTAGTCCCAATAGCTTATTTTTCCTTTTGTTTCCCTTGGCTGAGGAGACCAATCTAGAAAAATGTTGCTAAGACTGATGTCAAAGAAATTACTGCCTGCGTTGTCTTCTAGGATTTTTATGATTTCAGGTCTCACTTTTAGGTCTTTAATCCATTGTGAGCTTATTTTTGTATATGCTGTTAGAAAGTGGTCCAGTTTTATTCTTTTGCATGTAGCTGTCCAGTTTTGCCAACACCATTTATTGAAAAGACTTTCTTTTCCCCATTGCATATTCCTGTCTCCTTTGTCAGAGATTAATTGACCATATAATTGTGGGTTTATTTCTGGGCTCTCTATTCTGTTCTATTGATCTACATGTCTATTTTTGTGCCCTAGTGTTGTTCTTTTTAACAAACCTTGGAGAAATATTTGACTTTAAACTCAATCCCCATATAATTTTGATAAAAGTCAAAACAAATTTTAAAAATCATAACAGAATATTATGAATAGCTTTAGGCCATTACATTCAAAAACAAAATAAATGGATAAATTCCTATGGAAATAATAGAAGAAATAGCAAATTGGAAGAAATAGAAAATTGAACCAGGAGGTTAAACATTAAATCCCCCTCCATGTACCCTGTAGTAAAGAGGGAATGGGATCACACAAGAATCAAGTCAGTGCTATTAAACTATCATGAAAGTTAATCTTGCCTTCTGCAAACTGTTCCAGAAACTGACAAGATGAAAAGCTATATAACCCATTTTGTGAGCTTAGTATAATATTGATTTCAAAATTGAAAATAAATAAAATCAACTTATGAACACAGATAAATTTTTAAAGGGAAAATAAATAAATACAACCACATATAGTAAACAATCAAGTAGATTTGTCCAAGAAATACAAGGATGGATCAATATTAAATAATCTATCAAAGTAATTCACAATTCTGAATAAAAGAAGGGCCAGAAGGGGTTGAATTACCTACAGTAATTTAAAAATATGTATATTAACATTATATTAAAAGAAGTATATGAAAAGCTCAATAAATGAAAAAAAGCATGTAATGAAAATCTCCTCTTATTCATGATAAAAATCTTAGCATACTAGAGATACAAGGAAACTTCCTTTATTTGATGAACAGTATCTACCAAAATCTACACCAAATGCTGTACTTAATGAAGACATTTTTAAAACAATCTCACTCAAATCAGGAACAAAACTAGAACTGCTGAATCCCTATCACTAAGCAATATTCTTTTCTATGTCCTAGCCAAAATAATTAGAAAGGTAATAATACATCAATATAAGAATTTCAAAAGGAAGAAACATTGTTAATATATGCAGGAGATATGAAAAGCCATAAAAAATTAAAAAACAATGTAAGAATGAATAAGAATCTTCAAAATTGCTACATAGACCAACTTACAGACATCAATTAAAAAATGTAATAGAAAAAGGATAATTGAAATGGACATGAAAATAAAAGGCATTTACCAAAATTTATCAAACACAGCTAAATAAGTACATATCAAAGTATTTACAGCATTAAATGCTTCTATTAGACAAGAAAGAAAACTCAAATCAATGACCTAAGATACTACCTAAGAAATTTAAGATTTAAAAAACATCTAAGAACTAATCAAGATCTAATAAACCTGAAAATGTAGAAATGAACCCATGCTTACATGATCAATTAATCTATGACAATGGAGGCAAGAATGTACAATGGGAAAAAGACAGTCTCTTTAGTAAATGGTGCTGGGAAAACTGGACAGCTATATACAAAAGAATAAAACTGGACCACTTTATTATACCATACACAAAAATAAAGTCAAATTAGATTAAAGACCTAAACGTGAAACCTGAAACCATAAAATTCCTAGAAGAATACATAGGCAGTAATTTCTTTGACATCAGTCTTAGCAACATTTTTCTAGATTGGTCTCCTCAGCCAAGGGAAACAAAAGCAAAAATAAGCTATTGAGACTACATCAAAATAAAAGGTTCACAGTGAAGAAAACCATCAACAAAACAAAAAGACAACCTACTGAATGGAAGAAGATATTTGTAAATAATATATCTGATAAGGAGTTACTAGCCAAAATATATAAAGAACTTATGCAACTCAACACCAAAAGAAAACAAAAACAAAAACAAACAACCTGATTTTAAAAATGGCAGAGAATGAATAGATATTTTTCCAAAGAAAACATACAGATGGCCAAAAGACACATGAAAAGGTGCTCAACATCGCTCATCATCAGGGCAATGCAAATCAAAACCACGATGAAATATCCCCTTATACCTCTCAGAATGGCTAAAATAAAAAAGACAAGAAATAACAAGTGCTGGAGAAGATGTAGAGAGAGAAGAACCCTTGTTCACTGTTGGTGGGAATGTAAATTGGCATAGCCACTGTGGAAAACAGTATGGAGGTTCCTCAAAAAATTAAAAATAGAAATACCATATGATCCAATACTTTCACTACTGTGTATTTATCCTCAAAAAAACAAAAACACTAATTTGAAAAGATAAATGCACCTCTAGGTTTATTGCAATATTATTTATAATAACCAAGATATGGATGCAACCCAAGTGTCCATCCATAGATAAATGAATAAAAACGATGTGATATAAAAAAAAAAAACGATGTGATATATATACACAATGGTATATTACTCAACCATAGAAGAGAATGAGACTGTGGCATTTGTGACAACATAGATAGATCTAAAGAGTAATATGCTAAGTGAAATAAGTCAGACTGGGAAAGACAAATACCATATGATTTCACTTATATGTAGAATCTAAAAAACAACAAATGAACAAAGAAACAAACAGACAACAACAACAAATAGACTCTTAAATACAGAGAAAAAATTGATGGTTGCCATAGGGAAGGTAGATTGGAGCAGGGTGGGGGAGATAGGTGAAATAGATAAAGGGGATTAAAAAAAAAGAAACTTGAAAATGAAGAGCAAATTAAATCCAAAGGAAGCAGAAGAAAGGAAACAATAAAGATAGAAGAATTCAATGAAAGAGAAAACAGGAAAACAATTTTAAAAATCACTGAAGATCAATAAAATTAGTAAACTTCTACACAAACTGACATAGAGAAAAAGAAGGAAAATAAAAATTATCATTATCAGTTATGAAGACAAGTATGTCACTACAGATATTACAAACATTACAAGGATAACAAGGAAACATTAATGAACAAATTTATGGAGATAATGTAGATGAGATGAACAAATTTCTGGAAAGACATAAATCGCCAACTCTCAAGAAGAAATAGATAATCTGAATAGAACTTTATGTATTAAATCAACTAAATTCATAGTTTAAAACCTTGATCATAAAGAAAGTTCCAAACAAAAACCTCCAAAAAACCCAGATGGCTTCAGTAGTAATTTCTACCAAGTGCTTAAGGAAGAAACAGCACCAGGGCGCCTGGGTGGCTCAGTCGTTAAGCGTCTGCCTTCAGCTCAGGTCATGATCCCAGGGTCCTGGGATCGAGCCCCGTGCTTCTCCCTCTCCCACTCCCCCTGCTTGTGTTCCCTCTCTCGCTCTCTCTCTGTCAAATAAATAAATAAAATAAAAATAATTGTTTAAAAAATAAAATAAAAAATAAAAAAAGGAAGAAACAGCACCAATTCTACACACTCTTTCAGAAAATAGAAGAGAAAGAAACACTACCCAACTCACTTTATGAGACCAGAATAAATACCATAACCAAATAAATTTAAGAAAAGAAAATTAAAGGTCAATATTTCTAATGAACATACAAAAAAAAAAACTTTAACAAAATATTAGCAACTGGAATCCAGAAATACATAACAAGGACAATACATCATAACCAAGTAGAGTTTTATCTTGAGACTGCAAAGGTGGTTCAACACTGGAAAAATAACCACTGTGATTCAGCACATCAACAGACTTTTTTAAAAGATCATTTCAATAGATACAGAAAAAACATTTGAAAAAAATCCAATATACATTCATGATAAAATCCCTCAGCAAACTTTGGATAGAAGGCAACTCCCTCAAACTTATAAAATGACATGTAAGAAAAATTTAATGCTGATTTCATATTAGTGGTGAAAGATGGAATACTTTCCCCAATAAGATCAGGAGCAAGACAAGGAGATCTATTCTAACCACTTCTATTCAACATTGTATTACATGCCCTATTCAGTTCAAATACAGCAAAAACAAAACAAAACAAGGAGAAGTATATGAATTAGAAAAGAGGAAATAAAAATGTATTTTTAGACAACATTATCATCTACATAGAAAAGCCAAACAATAAAAAAAAAAGCTACTAGAATTAGTGAGTTTCGTAAGGTCATAGGATACAAAGTCAATATAAAAATTAATTATATTTCTGTATATAACAGTAAACATTCAAAAGAAATTTTTAAATGCTATTTATAATAGCATCAAAAGTGTACTACTTAGAATATAACAAAATATATGCAAGACTTACACACCGAAAACTATAAAAACATTTAAAGAATAACTAAATAATGCAAAACTATACCATGTTCATATATCAGGAGACTCAAGATTGTTAAGATGCAATTTATCCCCAAATTAATGTATACATTTATTTCAGTCCCATTAAAACTTTCAGCTGGAAAAACTGATTAGTTGGTTATAAAATTTATATGGAAATGCAAAGGACCTAGAACAGCCAAAATATTTTTTAATGAAAAACAAAGCTGGAAGATCCATAATACCTTATTTCAAGATTTACTGTAATTCTATAGCAGAGGGACACATGGGTGGCTCAGTTGGTTAAATGTCTGCCTTTGGCTTAGGTAGTGATCCCAGGGTCCTGGGATCAAGTCCTGCATCAGGCTCCTTCTCAGTGGGGAGCCTGCTTCTCCCTCTGCCTGCTGTCCCCCCTGCTTGTGCACAATCTCTCTCTCTCTGACAAATAAATAAATAAAAATCTTTAAAAAAAATAATAATAATTCTATAGCAGAGTTTCACAACCTCAATGCTATTAACATTTTCATCTGGATAATACTTTGTTGGTGGCGGCTGTCTGGCCTCCACCCACTAGATGCCAGTAGCACTCACCTCTAATAGTGACAATCAAAAATGTCTCCAGACATTGCCAAGTGTTCCCTCCCCCCAGGGAGGCAGATTGCCCCAGTTGAGAATCACTGAACTACAGTAATTGATACAGCGTGGTAATGTTGCAAGGTTATACACATAAATTACACAGACAGAAGACAGTCCAGAAATAGACCCACATATATATGGTCAATTGATTTTGGACAAAGGTGCCAAGGTAATTCAATGAGGAAAGGGTAGTCTTGTCAACAAATAATGCTGGAAAAATTGGGCATCCATATGAAAAAATATATATAGGCCTGGAATTACCTCGCCCAAGAGATAAAAGTCACCTAGACATGCATCAAAGATGTAAATCAAAGAACTGAAACCATAAAATTCTAGAAGAAAACAAATGAGAAGACCATTTTGAACTTAGTTAAGGCAAAGGCTTCTCAGAATACAAAAGGTAAAAGTCATAATACAAACTCCACAGAGAAAATGAAAAGACAAATCACAGAATGGGAGAAAATATTTTTCAAAATACCTATCTTTTAAAGGATTGTAATATACATTTATAACTTAATAACAGAAATACAAATATCTCAACTTTAAAATGGGTAAGCAATTTGAACAAACATTTCTCTAAAGAAGATGTACAGATGGCCAGTAAGCACATGAAAAGATGTTCAGTATCATTAATCACAGAGATATGCAAATTAAACTACAATGAGCTACCACTACACACTCACTAGAATGGCTAAAATAAAGACAGACAAGGCAAAATACAAAGTTAATATACAAAAGTCAATAACTTTCCTATATACCAGAAATAAACAATTGAAATTTGAAATGAAAAATACAACACTATTGGGAGCTTGTGAAGATGGCAGAGTAGAAGGACCCTGAGCTCACCCTGTCCCACATTTACAAGTAGATATCATCCACATCCAAGTCAATAAACTGGAGAGTGATCCCAGGCCTGGCAGAACAAACTCCACAACTAAGTATAGAGAAGAAGCTATATCTGAAAGATTGGGACAGTCAGAAAGGTAGAGGGAGGCTGCCCACAGGAGGGAGGGAGCTGGGCATGAAGAGGGCAGAGAAATGGGCCCTCGCACCAGGGAGGTTACAGAGGGAAGACTAATCCACATAGCATTTGGCTTTAAAAATCAGAGGGGCTGAATTCCATTAGTTTGTATAACCAGTGGGACTTGAAGCCTGGAGCTTTAAAAGCCAGTTGACAGCACTGGGCAAGGCCAGAGGGCAAGTGATAGCTGAGGTGTGGCCCTTAAAGAGAGCAGACTGCAGAGATGAGCCAAAATAGAAATCGCATTTTATTTCTATTTTATATGAAAAAAGTCTCTGTGCTTATGCTGGTACTTGGGGGAGGAAATGGTACCTTCCAGGTCCCTTGTTTTTGAAGAAGCCCACTAACATGCTCCAAAATCAGTATGAACAGATCTGTCTCCTGTTTGGAAGGTACCATTTCCTCCCCCAAGTACCAGCATAAGCACAGAGACACTTCCCCAAAAGTGGGGCTGCATAGACACTTGCTACCTAATCTGCTAGCAGTGCACCACACAAATGAATGAGTTCTCCTGAGGACTCGCCCACTCCAAGCCTGCTAGACTCAGCCCTGGGTTCAGGGCAAATTTTGTTAAAGACATGCAGGCACCCTGCCCAACCACTGAGTGCACAGCTGCCATCAGGCAGGGCACACATCCACTGTGCTGTGCCTAGCCATGCATCCCCAGTCACTGAGGGCGCTGCACCCAGCTCCAAGCCCCCAGCTGCCATCTCACACCCCCAGAGCCATGGAGCACATGCCCAACACTCCTTAGCACACAGTGCTCAGTTGCTCACCCACACCTAACTCCATGGGCCACACTGCATGCCCTCAGCCACTGTAGTGTGCTACACCCAACCTCACACACCTGGCCAACCCAGCACACAGCCTCCAGATGCCACATTGCTTCAGGGGATCCAGCATAGGACTAGTGGCCCAGCACAAATTTTGCTAACACTGCCCCCCTGCTCCCAAGTTCCCTAGTGGCCACACCGCTTCAGAACTGGCCTACCTGGATCTCACTAACAACACAGAGAACAAATACAGCCCACAACAGGCAGAGAGAATGCAGACAACTGCATTAAAAGGTAGGGTGACAGACACAAGAACAGGGTATAAACAATACACATAGGAGACTCTCTTGAAGTGCCAGGTTCTGGTGAACAGGGGACACTGCATTACAAGGCACTCCAGGATTTCTTCTTAAAATCACTACTTTCAAGAGCAGAAGACACAGCTGACTTTCTTAACACAGAGAAACAGACACAGAGAGGCAGATAAAATGAGGAGACAGAGAAAATTATCCCAAATGAAAGAACAGGATAAGGCCACAGCCAGACATCTAAGCAAAAAAGATAGAAGTAACATGCCTGATAGAGAATTTAAAGCAATGATCATAAGGATAATCACTGGACTTGAGAAAAGAGTAGAAGACATGAGGGAGACACTTAACACAGAGATGAGGAATAACATAGCAGAGATAAAGGGCACAAAAAATGAAATGAGAAATATGCTTGATAAAATCAACAGTAGGATGCAAGAAGCAGAGGAATGAATTAGCAACCTAGAAGACAGAGTAATGGAAAGTAATCAAGCTGAACAAAAGAGAAAAAAATTATGCAAAACAAGAATAGACTTAGGGAACTCAGTGTCTCCATCAAACATAATAATATTCATATTATAGGAGTCCCAGAAAAAGAGGAAAGGGGGCAGAAATTTTTTTTTATTTTATTATGTTATGTCAGTTATCATACAGTATATCATTAGTTTTTGATGTAGTGTTCCATGACTGTTTGCGTGTAACACCCAGTGCTCCATGCAATACGTGCCCTCCTTAATACCCATCATGGGGCTAACCCATCCCCCCACTCCCCTCCCCTCTAAAACCCTCAGTTTGTTTCTCAGAGTCCATATGCACCCCAGTGTTCATAGCAGCAAAGTCCACAACAGCCAAACTGTGGAAAGAGCCGAGATGCCCTTCAACAGACAGATGGATAAAGAAGATGTGGTCCATATCTACAAATGGAATATGACTCAGCCATCAGAAAGGATGAACACCCAACTTTTACATCCACGTGGATGGGACTGGAGAAGATGATGCTCAATGAGACAAGTCAAGCAGAGAAAGACAATTATCACATGGTTTCACTTATTTGTGGAACATAAGGAATAGCATGGAGGACATTGGGAGAAGGAAGGGAAAAATGAAGGGGAGGGAATCGGAGGGGGAGGGGGAGAAAATTCATTTGAAGAAATAATAGTTGAAAACTTCCCTAATCTGGAGAAGGAAACAGATATCCTATTCCAGGATGCACAGAGGGCCCTCAACAGAATCAACAAAAGCAGACCCACACCAAGATATATTGTAATTAAATTTGCAAATATCGTGATAAAGAAAAAAGTTTAAAAGCAGCAAGACAAAATAAGTCATTAACTTATAAGGGAAAACCCATAAGAGTAGCAGGAGATTTTTCAAAATAAACTTTGCAAGACAGAAGGGAGTGACATGGTATACTCAAAGTGCTAAATGGGAAAAAGCTGCAGCCAAGAATACCCCATCCAGCAAGGCTATCATTCAGAATAGAAGGAAACATAAAGAGTTTCCTAGACAAACAAAAACCAAAGGACTTCATGACCACTAAACCAGCTCTGCAAGAAATGATAAAGATTGGAGCAGAAAAAAATGATTAGAAACTGAAAAAAAAAAAGAAAAGAAAAAAACATAGAACAGATCAATGGAACAAGGAGCTGGTTCTTTGAAAAACAACAAAACTGACAAACCTCTAGGCAGACTTATTAATAAAAGAAGAGAAAGGACTCAAACAAAATCACAAATGACAGAGGAGAAATAATAAGCACCACCACAGAAATAAACAATCTTAAGAAAATATTATGAAAAGCTATATGCCAACAAATTGGACAACCTAGAAGAAATGGTTAAATTCCTAGAAATATAAACTACCAAAACTTAAAAAAGGAAGTAGAAAATTTGAACAGACTGATAACCAGCAAAGAAATTAAATCAGTAATCAAAAAACTCCCAACAAACAAAAGTCCAGGACCAGATGACTTCACAGGCAGATTCTACCAAACATTTAAAGAAGATTTAATACTTATTCTTCTTTTTTTAAAGATTTTATTTATTTATTTGACAGAGAGAGAGAAAGCACAAGCAAGGAGAGTGGCAGGTAGAGAAGGAGAAAGAGGCTCCCCACTCAGCAGGGATCCTGATACGGGACTTGATCCCAGGACCCTGGGATCATGACCTGAGCCGAAGGCAGATGCTTAACCGACTGAGCCACCCAGCCGCCCCCCAATTCTTCTTAAACTATTGCAAAATACAGAAAAGGAAAGAAATCTTCCAAAATCATTTCATGAGGCCAGCATTACCCTGACACCAAACCCAGATAAAGACACCACTAAAAGAGAGAACTACAAGCCATTATCCCTGATCAACATACAGGCAAAAATCCTCAACAAAATACTAGCAAACTGAATTCAAAAATACATTTAAAAAAATTATTCACCATGATCAAGGGGGATTTATTCCTGGGTTTCAAGGGTGACTCGGTAGTCACAAAACAATCAATGTGATACATCACATTAATATGAGAAAGGATAAGAACCATATGATCATTTCAATAGATGCATAAAGAGCATTTGACAAAGTACAACATCCATTCATGATAAAAACCCTCAACACAATAGGTTTAGAGGGAACATACCCCAACATCATAAAGGCCATCTATGAAAAACCCATTGCTAACATCATCCTTAATGGGGAAAACTGAAAGCTTTTCCCAGAAGGTCAGGAATAAGACAAAGATGTCCACTCTCACCACTTTTATTCACCATAGTACTGGAATTCCTAGCCACAGCAGACAACAAAAAGAAATAAAAGGACTCCAAATTGGTAAGGAAGAGATAGAACACTCACTATTTGCAGATGACATGATACTTTATATAGAAAACCCTAAAGACTCCACTAAAAAACTGCTAGAACTGATAAATGATTGAGTAAAGTTGCAGGATACAAAATCAATCTAGAGAAGTCTGTTGTATTTCTATACACCAATAATGAAACAGCAGAAAGAGAAATTAAGAAAACAACCCCAATTTATAATTGCACTCAAAATAGTAAGATACCTAGGAATAAACCTAACCAAAGAGGTGAAAGACATGTACTCTGAAAACTATAAAACACTGATGAAAGAAACTGAAGATGACACAAAAGTATGGAAAGACATTCCATGCTTATGGATTGGAAGAACAAATATTGTTAAAATGTCTATATTACCCAAAACAATTTACAGATTGAATGCAATCCCTATCAAAATACCGAAAGCATTTTTCATAGAACTAGAATAAACAATCCTAAAATCTGTATGGGAGCACAAAAGACCCTGAATAGTCACAGCAATGTTAAAAAAGAAAAGCAAAGATGTGATGAGTACTGGGAGTTACACACAACTAATGAATTGTTGAATACTACATCAAAAACTAATGATGTACTATATGTTGGCTAATTGAACATAATTAAAAAAAAGAAAAGATGGCGGCATCACAAGTGCAGACTTCAATTTATATTACAAAGCTATAATGATCAAAACAATATGGTACTGGCACAAAAATAGACACATAGATCAATAGAACAGAAAAGAAAACCCAGAAATGAATCCACAAATATATGGTCAATTAATCTTCAACAAAGCAGGAAAGAATGTCCAATAGAAAAAAAGCCAGTCTCTTCAACAAATGGTGTTGGGAAAACTGGACAGCAATGTGCAAAAGAATGAAACTGGACCACTTTCTTATATCATACACAAAAATAAATTCAAAATGGATTAAAGACCTAAATTTGAGACCTGAAGTCACAAAAATCCTAGAAGAGAGGACAGGCGGTAACCTCTCTGATATCACACTTAGTAAGTTTTTTCTAGATATGTGTCCTGAGGCAAGGGAAATAAAAGCAAAAATAAACTATTGGCACTACATCAAAATACAAAACTACACAGCAAAGGAAACAATCAACAAAACTAAAAGGCAATCTACAGAATGGGAGAAGATATTTGTAAATGACATATCTGATAAAGGGTATCCAAAATATATAAAGAACTTATAAAACTCAACACCAAAAAAAAAAATCCAATTAAGAAATGGGCAGAAGACATGAACAGACTTTTCTCCAAAGACATCCAGAAGGCCAACAAGACACATGAAAAGTTCATCATTATCACTTACCATCAGGGAAATGCAAATCAAAACTACAATGAGATAACACCTCACACCTTTCAGAATGGCTAAAGTCAACAACACAAGAAACAACAGGCATTGGTGAGGATGTGGAAAAAGGGGAACCCTCTTGCACTGTTCGTGGGAATGCAAACTGAGGCAGCCACTCTGAAAAACAGTATGGAGTTTCCTCAAAAAGTTAAAAAAATAACTACCCTATGATCCAGCATTCGCACTACTGGATATTTACTCAAAGAATACAAAAACACTAATTCAAAGGGATACATGTACCCCTATGTTTACAGTGGCATTATTCACAATAGCCAAGATATGGAAGCAGCCCAAGTGTCTGTGGACTGATGAACAAATAAAGATGTGGTATATATACAGTGGAATATTATTCAACCATAAAAAATGAAATCTTGGGACGCCTGGGTGGCTCAGTCGGTTAAGCCTCTGCCTTCGGCTCAGGTCATGATCCCAGGGTCCTGGGATTGAGTACCGCATCAGGCTCCCTGCTGAGCAGGGAGCCTGCTTCTCCCTCTGCCTGCTCTGCCTGCCCCTTCCCCTGTTTGTGTGTGCGGTCTCTCTCTCTGACAAATAAATAAAATCTTTTTTAAAAAATGAAATCTTGCCATTTACAATGACATGGATAGAATTAGAGGGTATAATGCTAAGCGAAATAAGTCATTCAGAGAAAGACAAATGCCATATGATTTCATTCATATGTGGAATTTTAAAAACAAGCAAAGGGAAAAGAGAGACAAATCAAGAAACGGACTCAATTATAGGGAAGAAACTCATGGTTACTGGAGGGGAGGTGGGCAGGGGGATGGGTGGAATAGGTGATGGGGATTAAGGAGCGTTCTTGTGATGAGTACCAGGTGTTATATAGAAGTGGTAATCACTATATTGTACACCTGAAATCAATATAATAGTGTACGCTAACTATCCTGCATTAAATAAAAAACTTAATTAAAAGAAAAAGAAGTAAGTGTGAGTGGCTCTAGGTTTTGTGTTCTGGAAGGATGTGAAGAGAAATAAAGTTGAGCTAAACACAGGAAAGTAAAGTTTATCTGTAATGTTTTATTTACTTCATTAAATATATCTGAAGCAGAAATGACAAAATGTTAACACTTGTTCATTCTGAACAGTATATATGTATTTACTTGCTCATTGTTTTAGACACTTCTCTGAGTTTCTAAATATTTTAAAGTCTTCAAAATTAAAAAATAAGAAACAAGAAATGATAAATTCATAATAAATTTGAGCAAAATAAAGAAATAGAAATTAAAATTATAAATAGCAAGTTCCCTGTATACCAGCCATAATAAATTAGCAGAAATGATAGAAAGACCCCCTTCACAAAATTAAAAGCAAAACATAAATTTTACTATTATACACTCTATACAAGTAGACATATAGAGGGTCAGATTCCATACAGCTGGTAATTAGAAGAGCTGAGGTAATAAAAAAATTTTTTAAGCTACAAAAATATTTAAACTTTGTAACTAGGACAGAGTCAGGCTACAAAATATGGAAATTAGATAAATCCCAAAGAGAATCTACTATATATATAACAATTTACACATATTAAATGTGACATCACAGAACAGTGGGAAAGGATTATTCAATATTTATTATTGTGAAAAATTGAAAGGGAAAACAACTTAGAAAATTACCTCATACCGCACACCAAAATAATTCTGGAAGGATTAAATAAATATAAGCAATAAAATGAAAAAAATCCATTTAAGCACTTATCTAATTTGGGTAGGGAAAACTTACACATAAATTCATCAGAAAAAAATAAATGGAAAGATATAATTACATAAATGTTAATTTGTGCATAAAAGTTCATTTAAAACACAAACCTGGGAAATATTTTCCACATATACCACAGAAGAAAGGTCTAATGTCTATTAAATGTATACATTGTCCATACAAATGAATAAGAAACATATAAGTTCTCAATAGAAAAATTATACAGGTCATGAGTATATGTTGATAGGAAGGGAACAAAAGTGACCAAGAAACCCAAGACAATATTCATGCTCAGTATAATAAAAGAAACATATTAAAACAGTAAAATATCATTTAGCCTCTATTATACAGGCAGATTTTAAAAGAATGACAATAACCAGTTTTGGTATAGGTGTATGAGCAGAAATTGTCCATCTTACACAGTGAGACAACTTCACACATATATCAAGAGCCTTTAAAAAATTGAATCCTCAGGTCCAATAATGCCTCTTATAAAAACCCATCTTAAAAAAATCATTTATTCAACAAATATCTAGTAAGGATCTACAATGTATCATACATTGCTCTAGGTACTGGGAGATACAATAGTGAATACAAAGTAAAGAAAAATCTCTGTGCTCAAGGGGCTTACATTTTAATACAAAGATCCGGACAATAAATTGGAACATATCTTAACTATTAGGTATGATACAGATCAGGGAGAAAAAATAAAGCAAGAAAAGAGAAGAGTGAGTGTTGGAGAAGGGTTTGCATTTTTATGGATAATTGTTATAGGAGACCTTATGGAGGTAATATTTGAATAAAGACCTAAAAGAGGTGAGGTTCAAAGAAGCAAAGATTTATGCATAAAGGTATACATTGCAGGGCTATTCGTGGTAACTTAAAATTAAAAATAATTTAAATGACTCATACAGGATCTGTTAAATAAAGTAGGTACAAATTGTACACCTGAAAATTGTGAAGCCATTAAAAATTGTCTGAAAGCTGGTGAATGACATAGTGAAATGCTCACAGTACAATACCAATGGAGAAGCCAGATATGAAATAGTACATATAAGGTATGATCCCAATTATGTAAACATGGAAACATCCTGGAGGAAGCAGAGCAAGTTGTCTTTGGATAAGGTAATGAGGGGTGATTTGTGTTTTCTCTCCATTTTTAAAAATTTTCTTTTTTCTTTTTTTAGATTTTTTTTTATTTATTCATGAGAGACAGAGGAGGAGAGAGAGAGAGGGAGAGAGAGAGAGGGAGAAGCAGAGGGAGAAGCAGGCTCCCAAGGAGCAGGGAGCCCGATGTGGGACTCGATCCCAGGACCCCGGGATCATGACCTGAGCCGAAGGCAGACGCCCAACCATCTGAGCCACCCAGTGAAAATTTTCTGTTATGAGGCTGTCTCATTTTATGAATAGAAAAAAATAGAAGTAGATATTACAGTCTTAAGGAAGATGAATAAATGTACAAAATTTGTTAAATGGTGGTGCTAATCAGCCATGACCAGAATACTGGGTCCAGCTTTGGATATTATGTATTAAGGGTGATACTGAAAACTTCAGCATCTCCTATAGAAGATACTCAAAATATATGTCATATGAGCTCAAGAATTGGGAATATATGGACTGGAGAAAAGATAAAAAGAACAATCTTTAAACTTTTGAATGGCTAATTACAGGGCAAGGAAATAGACATTAGCACTCCTGTTGCTCCAAGGAGCAACGCATGGGTTGGATTAAGAAGACAGATTTCAGGTCAGTCAGTATGAAGGAGAACTTGCTAACAATCACAGTTATCAGGTGGTATTAAGCAACCTTTCCTGGAACTATTCACACTGAAAATAAATGACCATATGTACTGGTTGATAAGACTGCGATTATATGATTGGTAAGGACCCTGCTATTTCTGAGCTCCTCTTGTACTATTTTAAAAAGTTACTTTATGCTATGATCACTTACATAATTCCACCCCCATCCACCTCCCCTTCCCTTCAAAAAAACCTATGTAATACTTGATTCCTTTTAAGAAATCATTTTTAAACAGAAAAGAGTACCCTTCAAAATATACATCCTGGAGATTTTTTATTCTTCCTTCTGTATATACTGAGGAGACATTGTGTATAAACATCAATACCTTTAAAATCATGTTTTAAGTATAAAAAATGTTTTTCTATTACCAACCAATATTTCCCTTTACCATATATCTTCCCCCTAGGAACAGACTGTCTGGACCACTACATTTCAGAATATGAGATAATCATCTTGCCTCTGTTCCACAGTATCCTGCACCATTTTCTTTGCAGTGTCCTTAGTTCATTTTAAAACCAGCTGTGGTGAAAATATCACCCAGTACACAGTTACTACAGATTTTAGAACATAGTCAGTTCTTTCCTTAACTTTCGGAAGAGTGATGATTTCAGCAATCTCAGGAATAGAATGAGGAAAGGGCATTCCTGTGATCTCTTCTAAGCCCTATGAATACTTCCACCAAAATTAGCAACCTTCAGAATTCCATATAAAATCCTTAGTGTTGCTTAAATAAGTGACTGAGCCTGAACTACCAGCACAAGACCATGAGGATGTAGTAAAGAATAGAGCATAAACTATAGAATCTTTCAGCTGGGCCTAGTCCAGTCTGTAATTTACAGAAGCTCAAACAAGTGATTTGTTACAAGAAACTAAGTCAGTATCCAAACCAAGACTAGAATCTAGACTAGGCTATCCGAAATCTCATTTTCAGAGAGATTTTTAATATCCAAGTCTTCATTTTTTTTTTCTTATCAAGTGTGTGTTTCTCTAACTTGTAGAATGGGGAGAATGAAGATCTGGGAAGAGTGCTGACTCATTGAGAATTTCAGTTAAGCAACATGACATATAACCTGGTTTCAAATAAGCCTGTGCTTTTGTGGACATGAGACTAGAGGGACTCTTACATTTCCTTAAAGCACTATCATCTGCCAAAAAACAGCAAAATGGATATGATCATCCAGTCTTTTATTAAGCACTGTGAGCGTCATAATGGGAGGACTATTAGAAACTGGGTGTTGTTTGTCAAGTACACAGTCCTGCTGAAAAGTCTAATAATGGTAACCACGCCTTCCTTCTTAAAGCAGTATATTTTCCTCTATACAGGAATCACAATGTACAACTACATAATTCAACAGTTTGTAGAATAATGTCTATCTCACTACCTAAACCATGAACCCAAAGGTGGCAACAACCATGTTTATTTTGGTCACCATTATATTCTCCATGTTTAGAAATGGTATGTACTCAATAAATATTTGTCCAACTGATGAATAAGACCTCTCCACTCTTGGCTCTTTCATAATAATGTATTCTCAAATGTTCCTTCCACACACCTCCCCTCTCCTCTGTAGCCTTCACACAAGCTCATCTTTGTTTTCCCATATCCTAAAGCATAAGCATTCCCCAAAGAAGAGATCTTTGGATCCCTTCCTTACACTTCAAGTACTGCCTCTATATCAAAGACTCTCAAATCACTCTCTCCAGCTGACTTATTTTGAGAGCTCTAATTCCACATTTCTTTCAACTGTACCCAGTACCTTTTGCTGGGCTGTGTGACCTCAGTCAAATAAAGTGACTCCCCATATCAGGATCAGTTAACTTATCCATAAAATAAGGGTGTTGCCTCTCTACTGCATATAGAAGAAAGTTCTAATTCTCCAAGCCAGCATTTAATATTATTTACAGCCAAACTCTCTACCTATTTTGCCAAATATTTCTTACATACTTTTACCATACATTTTACTCCAACATAACTAAGCTCCTCACTGTTCCTAATACATGTCCTCTGTTTTTCTGGCCTCTTCCTAGAACACCAAACTGCACCTCCAAAGTTTGCTTAATCTTTGAAGCCCAGTTCAAACACCACTTCTGGGAAGCTGCTTTTGATCTCCTTGCATAGCCTTATTTTATGCGTGCGGATTACATCCTCCTAAAATTATAGTTGTTTGTACATTTCTTCTCTCTTACTTGACTGTGTCATCTTGGACAGCAGAGGCTATTCCTAAATCAGCCTGTATCTCCCACGTCGCCTTTGGTTCATAGCACTTAGTAACCTTATACTGAATGGATTCAGTTTAGGCTATATCAGTCATCCTACTTAAAAAGACTTTGATCAATCCCTGTGTTTCTGAAATAAACATCAAAATCCTTACAATGGCCACTTCGGCCACATCAGCTTTTGTTCAATTTTTCAAATTCACTATACATCTCAAGGCCCTCATGCGTGCTCTTCTCTTCATCTACAAAACTGCTCTACCCTCACGATAACCCTACCCCACCTCCATGTCTCTACTCACCCTTAATATCACTTCCTCGAGGAAGCTTTTCTTAAACCCCACACGAGATCAGTTTTTTTCTGTTATATACCTTCATAGCCCCACCCTCATACTTTTCCTTCATAGCATTCACTACTGACTGAAATAACAGTTGTGTGAGTATCTGATTTACGGCCTCTTCCCCAACAGACTATAAGTTCCAAGTAAGCAAAGGCCATGTCTGGTTTGCTCACCCTTGTATTATTGGCATGGTGCTTATTATCTACATAGTGCTTAACCACATCACTGAATAAACGTTGAACCACTGAATTGATGAACAATTGATTTAAAGGTAAAGACTTGGGACTTAGGGCATATAAAATCTTTGCCTGGCTTGCTATAATTCCTTTAAAATAAAATTGGGATTCCAGGTAAATTGGCCTTATATTCACTATCAGAAATTTATAAAATAGGATAAATACTGCCTCCCAAACGCTGGAAGGAAACCAAAATTACCTTTCTTTAATGAATGTATGGCTCCACAAGGCATAACTAACACCAAGTGACTTGCTCATTCACTTAGTGAACATTTATTAAACAACTACTCAATGCCACACACTAGGATAGTGGCTGATAGTACAATAAATTGGAGTGACAATTTACTTGCTTGGAATATATAATCTAAGAGGTGCATTTATAAAAGCTTAAAAAAAAACTTTATGACAGTCACAACAAGTGATGCTACTTTGAAAGGATATTAAGTTCTTTGTCAAAGGAGACATTTAACCTGATGGTGAAAAATCCTTTGGCAAAAATGACTTTGAAATTACAACTGGGCCAAATCTGGGCCTCTTAAATTACTGGTAGCCTAGACTAGTGCTGTTCAAAGTGTGGTCTACAGATCAATGACTGTCTGCAAACTATTATTGCCAGGCAGTAATGACCTAGGAGCAGAAATTCAAAATAATCACTTATAAAATATTATAGCAATTTAAAAAATATTTTTATGTCTGTTGAATCTAGTAATAAAAATATGAGCTTATATTTTCTTTTCTTTCATTTTCTAATAATTCATAATGTATTTTACTAAAGTAACAGTCTGTGATGGATAGGAAAATTTTTCAAAACTGGTCTTTGAACAAGGTAGTTTGAAAAGCACTGGAACAGCAGACTCAGGATTACCTGGTAGTTTGTTAAAATGGAAAATCTCACGTTGTAACCCCAGACCCTCTGAGTCAGAATTAGCATTTTAACAAGATCCCCAGGAGACTCTTTTGCACATTAAACTTTGAGAAACACTGGCCTAGATGATTTCTGAAGCCCTTACAACCCTGAGAGCTTATAATTTACTTCAGATAGAGGAGCTGAAAGACCCTTGGTGATACAATCCACCTCATCATTTTTAGATGGAAAAACTGAGGTCCATGGAGAGGTACTCAGGTGTACAAGGTAACCGACAAATTACAGAGCTAGGAATAAAACTCAAGTTCCCTAACACCCAGGTCAGTTCTCCACTCTAACACGCTGGTGCTCACTCCTATCCCATCCACTCTCTGCACCATCCCCTCAGTGATGTCATTGTTTTTGAGATACTTTCTGATACAAGAATTTATTCTTCTACCTTCCATATACTGTGTGAACCTTGAATCACCACTATTTCAAGTGTCTCCTTTATGATAACTGCCCTAAATCCCTGTTGCTCAAATCTTCCCACATGCCCATTGTCTGGCTGCTATATGGACATTCTGGGGCTTCAGAAGGACTAGGACTAACTGATTTCTGGTCTTTATGGGGGAAAAACAGAGCTTCTTTGTTCGCATGAGTCCACTTGATACCAAATAGCAAGCTTTTCCAAGGAAGAGAACATACACTATCAAGGCTGCTTTAGAAAGCTAAGTATGCTCAGTTTGTGACTGACAAACAAGAGAATGGGATACTGGGTCATATTAATAAAAGTCTAGCTTCCAAAATGAGGCAAACGATGATCCTTTACTTGTGATCTTGTCAGTTCTGAGGCTTTGAGGGGAGAGGTAGGACTGCTGTCTTCACTGTCTGAAGAGCTATTATTAAGAAGAAGCAAATTTGTTGCAGCTAGTCCCAAAGAAGCAATGAATACAAGTTACAGGGAGAGAGACCTTGGTTTATAATGGCGATTACTTTCTGGCAATCAGAATTGCTCGAAGATAAAAAGAGCCATCTCTAATGAGCTCTCTGTCACTGCAGGGAGATCAAATAGAAATTAGTCAATGAATTGAATGCTTAGGACAAATTGAAGAACTGGGTGGAGAAGTATAGCTTAATGACCTTCCAGTTCCAAGGTTTTTAATATTCTAAAATTTTCAGGACAAGGTGACTCTAAGCTCTCAGAAAAGAGCAAGATTCGGTCCTGAAAAAAGCAGTCTTTTGCTGGATGTGAGATGGATGAGGTTATGACAGTGAAAAAGTGAAGTCTTTCCAGGTAGCCTTTTCAAAGGAAAGCAGGCTGGCCAAGGAAAGCCTTTTGGGCAGCTTCTCCAGGAAACCCAGGTGAGGCTTGGTTCCACAATGGCCAGCCACTATGCCCCAATTTAAGTTCCTGTTACTTTACACAAAGGCTAGGCTACTACTTTCCAATTTTTTTTCTTTTTTTTGTCAAGCAGTACCCTCCCTATCACACCTACACACCTAACCAGCAAAGGCACAAAATTTTCCCCAAGAAGGCAGTAGTGCTTAATGGTCAAGACCATGCATTCTAGAACCAGGTTGCCTGTGTTTTAATTCCCAACTGGGACATGTAATTACTCTGTAACCTTGGACAATTACTTAACCTCTCTGTGCTTCAGTTTCCTCATCAATAAACCAAGAATAATAATAGTATCTGCTTTGTAGTGTCAGTGTAAGAACACACATTAAACCCTCAGCCTAAGATCCAAAACATACGAGGCACTCAACAATGTTAGCAATTTGTATTGTTGATGTGATAATTACTACCATGGGCATGACAGTGTTGCTAACTCAAAATGCTCCCATCAAGCAACCAGATCCCTTCTCCTACCAGTTCAGAGAGGCTATACTACAACAGCTTCAGCCAGTCTTTGCCTAGCTCCAGACATCCAGAACCTACTGATCCTCAATAAACCATACAATTTGCAGCAGGAATCCTGGCTTCTCACCCTGCTCTAAATCCAAAAGCCACCCCTCCCCCAGTCCTCCTGCCTATGCCACCCTCAGCCACAATTAGAGGACCAGCAAACTGGGAAGCCAATTCCAGACAAACCATCAGGTGTTTCTTTCTTCTCAAGGACACAGCTGGACTTATACCATGCCTGCCAGTGGGATGGGGTAGGGTATCTGAATCCCTGGTCTAGCCTGTCTATTCAACTACCTAGGATGGGGAGTGGGCAGGCAATGGGGCTTCCCACAGGGAAGCAAGAGAAGCCTCCCAAGTTTGTAAAGGAACTCAGGCCCAACCCCACAATGAACCCCTTAAAGGAAGGGGGGAGGTCTCAAGCTGCTTTCAAAAGAAGCAGTTATTTACAACTTTCCACTCAGTTGCATCTGGGAAAGGTAAAAGGGAGATGGGGAAAAAGGCTGCATGGTATTCTCCCTCTTTCTCAATTTCAGCAGTGAGAAACAGCTGCAGAGAAAGAGTTAAATGAGGAAGGAAGCTCCAGCCATTACCCCATCCCCGTGCCTAGGGCTGTCTGGGGGGTCATGACTGTGCTGTCTGCTCTGGCTAGGGGACACTGGGTGGCCTTCTGCAGCAGCTGCCGGGGCCCCCCAGGCAATTTGCAAGGTCAAGGCTGACCTGTTTCCAAAAAGGAACAAAACAATTCACTGACAATGAAGCAAATCGCGCATACACCACATCACAACCCCCCTCCCCAAATCAGGTTTTACCCCAGTGCCTGCCTGCCCAGATGCCAACTCTGGGCTTCCACCAGCCCCACTGGGGAACCCAGGATAGCATCACAGCTGCAGAGCTTGTCTCGCCTCCCCGGCCAACCCAAGGAGATTCTCAGTACGGGGGAGAGATGCTATCGCTAAAGGAGACCTGAGCTTGGGGGAGGGGGAAGGAGGGACATCTATGTTCCTTACCAAGCGCCACAGTCACTTCCCCGAGGCAGAGAGAAGAGAAGGATGAATGAATTGAAACAAGTTGGAGATTGAGTCCTCACAGAGCTCGGCTTCCTCTTCTCTTTCTCTGGGTCTCTCTCCTGGTCCCTCTCTCGTCTCTCTGGTTTGCTCGCTAGCTTGCGCGCGCTCACGCTCTCCTCTCCCTCTCTCTCCTCCCCCTCTCCCTCTCTCTTTCTCCCGCCTCTCCCTATCTCTTCTCTCTTCCCTCCTCCCCTCCCCCTTTGCTGGCTTTAGATTCACCATTGCCTGGTGCTGAGCACGCGGCTATGCTGGGGCTCCGGAATACAGTGCTGCAAGGCTTTGGATCTGTGGTTGTTTTAGGAAAGACTAAAGTAGTATTTTATTATTTAAGATTTCCAGCAGAGAAATAGAGGGAAGCTCAGAGGGAAGGGGAGGAGCAGAGGAAGCAAGGGGAACAGAAAGAGAGCAAAAGGGTAAGAGCAGTGAATAAGAGGATAAAGGAAGTATGGATTACCATGCTGTGTGTGATGCTTGCTAGCTGCTCCAAGACAGAAAATAAGTGGTCTGTTCCCCTTCTATCCCTATGGGTGTGTCTTCTTAGCTCAGGCTCCAAATAAAGGTTTCACAATCCTGTCTGTTCACATTCCATCTCTGAGGACAGTAATGAGCTAAAAAAATTACATCAAAGAGGTTGTCATTCTCCCTCCACTAAAAAGAAAGGGTTTAGCCACGTTGATTCCTTAACGACCTAACTGCCACCTCCACCCCCCACCAAGTAGAAGTGTGAACCCAATTCAGAACTGTCAATTGGAGCTTCCCTCCAGGCAAAACAGACAAGCAGCCGAACCACAATACTTCCCTTTCAAAAACCTCAGAAGGCAATATTGGTATAGGTGTGTGAGCCTATATGTGAGTTTGCACATGGGGGAATAGGACAGAGAAGAGATTAGTTAAAATATAAAAGAATTGTATTCCCATTTGGGGTAAAAAAAAAAAAGTAAACTGAGCAAAGTACAGTAACAGTGCAATAGAGGGTAAAGAGACCTAGGCTAAGAACAAAATAAAGGAACTTAGGTTTGAGTCGTGCCTCTCAAAATTGCTCCACTGTGCCTTTGACAAGTTTAATCTGGCTCTCATTGTATCTCCAATGGCAAAATGAATGGTGATAGATGTAGATGATCTTGAAAGACTCTTTGAGACCTAACAATTTAGGCTCTAAGACAGGAAAAATCCCAGGTGAAAGAAATTGATCTGTTGATAGTGAAAAATACACTATCAAATTTCAAAATTTCTCCAAAGATGGGTCCCCAAATGGGACCCCAAATCACATTGGCATGACATTCCATTTTGAATGTTTTAAGGGCAATATGAATATGAGCATATATGTAAAGAGCTGCTCCTAGCCTACATACAATGTTTAGCATAAAAATACTGGCCTCAGTGCATATACAGTGACTCAGACATGGTAGGCATTTAAAATTTTTTCCACAGTGGGCTATTTTTATCCCCCTACCCCAAATTCCCAATACTCTACTCTTGTCCAGTGAGGAATATGTGCTCCACTTCAAATACATACTTCGTCTAAAGCATATACCCATATATTGAGTATAGAGATAGGGATCCATAGGCTCAGAGTCACTGAGCTAAAAGGACCCAGAGAAATAACCATCTCATTATGCAGAAAGAGAAACAGGCCTGCAGAAAAAAATATAGCTCACATAATCTCATAGTGAATCAGGGATAAAATCAAGACCAGCACCCAGTCTGCTGATCCCAGACATAGTATTTTTGTCCACCAAAGCAACAGGTAAGCTTTACATAAAGCAAGTGTATTTGTTTGCATAAATGTCTGTTGGATTTAATGGATTAACAAAATGGCAAAAAGAAGTGTATGTACTGGCATAAGGTTGCTGTGTTATTTTCTAGGTCTGCCATAACAAATTACAATAAATTTGGTGGCTTAAAACAACAAAAATAGATTGTCTCATACCTCTGGAGGCCAACTGAAGTCTGATATCAAAGTGCTGGCAAGGCCAAACTTCCCACCAAAGGCTCTAGAAGAGAATTTTCCCTTGTTTATTCCAGCTTCTGGTAGCTTCTGTCATTCCTTGGCTTGTAGAAGAATCACTCTAATCTCTGCCTCAATCTTCAAATTGTCTTTTCTTCTGTATCTCTGTATGGGCAAATTTCCTCATTTTTTTTTGTTATAAAGACACCAATCATTAGATTTGGGCCCACCCTAAATCCAGAATGATTTCATCTTGAGATCTTCTGCAAAGATCACACAACCAAATAAGATTACATCCTTAGGTTTTTGGTGGACAGAAATTTGTGGGAGATGCTATTCAACCCACTACAGGGGCCAACTTTTATTTTTGTAAAATAAAGATACTAGCAAATAAAGCATCTATGATATCATCATTTTTAAAGAAAAGATATTTTAATACAAATAAGCTAGATGAAGATATTCTCATAATAAAAATTGTTCTTTAAATTATACAATTTTAGCTCCTTGAAAAATTAATAGCATTTTCATAAATGTTCTCAGTTCACTGCAAACCACAGAAAAACTTTACTAGGACCACTTCTGGTAGTAATAAAGCAGTTTTTATCAAGCCAATCTTGCTGCAGATAACAATAAATTCTGGACAAAAATAAAACAACAATCTGAATGCTTTGGAAAGTGATCATAAGCAAGCATAAATTGGAAGAGAGTTAACAATGGAAGGTTGACAATTGGAAGAAAGGTACAATACTAAGTGAATTTCCATTTTTAAGGAATTTTTGCCTAAGGGCAGGCCCCATGAGGCAGGCCTCAGGCCAAAACAATAACTAAAACTTAGAGAAACTATAAGTGTTGCAGCTGTTAAATGTTTAACAATTGGCTCTTCAGGGAAAAAAAATAAATAAAAGCCTGATTCATAACATTTCCTAATTTCTGTAGTGTAAATATTCCCACCATGGGCAATTCCATCAACATGAAGTTGGGAAGAGATGTATACAGTTGGCTCTCACAAGCCAGTGCCATTCAGCTACCTAACACAACTGCTCACAGTCCTAGTGGCTTGAAGAACAAGAAGACAAAATTCAGGATAACCACTGAAGTTGGAATGTGATGAGAGAAATTCAAGGATGGTGAGAACAACTCAGTGGGAGATCCCAATTCTGTGTATAAACTGCCCAACCAAATCTCTGTTGGAACCATAAATTATGCGTGTCAGGACAGGTTTAGCCTAAATAAAGCTGAAAGAATTAAACAGTTTTCACTGCTGCTCACCACAAGGGAGAGTTTAGAGTTTCAGTTCAGTTAACTGCCTACAAAAAAAAAAAAAAAGAATTACTTTACAGAGAAATAAAAGAATGTAGAGATCCTACAATATATCATTCACAAAGTTCAGGGTATACTCAAAATTCTAGGAAAAAAAAACACAAAGAAACTGGAAAATATTACCTATACTCAAGAGAAAAGGCAATCAGTGGACAATAGCCCTAAGATGGACCAGATGTTGGAATTAACAGAAAAAAAGTATAAGTCACCCATCATAACTACACTAATGGACATAAAGGAAAATACATTTTAACAAATGAACAAATAGGAACTTATATCAGAGATATAGAAACAATTAAAAAGAATCAGATGCTAGTCACCATACATTACATCTTTAGTTTTTGATGTAGTGTTCCATGATTCATTGTTTGTGAGTGCTCAACTAATGGTGTACTGTATGGTGATTAACATAATAAAATAAAATAATAAAATAAAAAATAATAAAAATAAACAAAAAGATCAATAAAAAGAATCAGATGCAAATTCTAGAACTGAAAATTAAAATTTCTGAAACAAAATTAGTTGGGTGGCCTTACCAGCAGACTGGAAATAAGAGAAGAGAAAGTTAACTTGAAGACATATTAGTAAATATTATTCAAGCTGAAGTACAGAGAAAGAAAAGATTGAAAAAAGATTAAAAGAGCCTATGTAATCTGTTGGATAATATCAAAATTCTAACCTACATGTAATTGGAGTACCAGAAGGCAAAGAATAAAAGAAGAAGGAAAAATTTTTGAAAAATAATGCCTAAAATATTTCCAAATATAATGAAACATAAATTTGCAGATTCAAGGAACTCAGTAAGCCCCTCACTAAGCAGGATACTACAGCCAGGTAAATCAATCAAACTACTCAAAATCAAATATAAAGAGGAAATCTTGAAAGAATCTAGAAAAAAATAACATACTGAGGAACAACAATACAATTGACTGTTCTCTCATCAGAAAAAAAGTTATCTTTAAAGCGCTGAAATTTAAGGAAAAAAACTATCAAAACAGAATTTTACATCCATCAAAAATATCCTTCTTGGGGGCGCCTGGGTGGCTCAGTCGTTAAGTGTCTGCCTTCGGCTCAGGTCATGATCCCAGGGTCCTGGGATCGAGCCCCGCATCGGGCTCCCTGCTCAGCAGGGAGCCTGCTTCTCCCTCTCCCACTCCCCCTGCTTGTGTTCCCTCTCTCACTGCTCTCTCTCTAAAATAAATAAATAAAATCTTTAAAAAATATATCCTTCATGAATAAAGGCAAAATAATGACATTTTCAGATAAATGAACATTAGGATGATTTGTTACCAACATATTTATAGTATCAGAAATATTAAAGGAGGGCGCCTGGGTGGCTCAGTTGGTTAAATGACTGCCTTCGGCTCAGGTCATGATCCTGGAGTCCCGGGATCGAGTCCCACATCAGGCTCCCTGCTCAGCAGGGAGTCTGCTTCTCCCTCTGACCCTCTTCCCTCTTGTGCTCTCTCTCTCTCATTCTCTCTCTCTCAAATAAATAAATAAAATATTAAAAAAAAGAAATATTAAAGGAAATTCTTAAGTCTGAAGGTAAATAAAACCAGATGAAAATTTGGACCTTCCTGAAGAAATGAAAAACATTAGAAATGGTAATATGAGGATAAATATAAAATATTTTCTCTTAATTTATTTGCTACATATATATGACAGCTTAAAGAAAAAATTATAACATTGTAATGTACAGTATATAATGTGGACAGACATAATACACATGACAACTATAACATGAATGAGGGACAGGGAGAAGAACTGTATGTTGGCAAGGTCCTTACATTTTACATGAGACAGTACAATATTGACTGTAAGCAAACTTCGATTCATTCTAACAAGTAAATCCTGAACAGACTGAAAAAAAAAACATGTTTTGAATCCATAAGAGAGGTGAGGACATAGGGAAAACTGCTGCCTCCAGGACTGGAGAGACATAAAAGTTAATTCAGGGAGTCACAGCTTACCACAGAGGAGACTTCCTCACTGAAACTGCCAAAGAATCTGATGCCATCGTAGGAAAACCTGAATTACAATTGATGAATTGCTTAGAGACTCACTGTGGGCAAGTATGAGAGTTAAAAATCCCAGGGGGACATTAATAGGGAGGCCCTCACAATATTGTGACATTTACCTCCCAGAGCTTGACCAGGTTCTCACAATAAATATTGGAGAAAAATGGGGCGCCTGGGTGGCTTAGGTTAAGTTGGTTAAGTGTCTGCCTTCAGCTCATGTCATGATCCCAGGGTCCTGGGATCGAGGCCCACTTCAGGCTCCCTGCTCGGCGGGTAGACTTCTTCTCCCTCTCCTACTCCCCCTGCTTCTGTTCCTTCTCTCGCTGTGTTTCTCTTTGTCAAATAAATAAATAAAATCTTAAAAAAATATATTGGAGAAAAAATCCCTTGGGCTTCTGGCAGGGGGAGGGAAAAAGGAACCATTTTGAAATATGCCAGAGCACTCTGTTCTTTCTTAACAAGCCCTGCCCTCAGGAGAACCTAGTTAATCGGAGCCTAATCTGCTAGGGTATTATCAGAGTGTAACTGACTAGGGGGGAAGGAAATACCCAATTCCAATCAGCTCTAGTCTATTGCATGGAAAAAGAAAAATACCCAACTCCAGCCCACTCTAGTCATCCTCTTGTAGGAAGGAAGAAAAGAATTTGTGAAGTTAACAGCCCAGAGACATAGGCTTACTAAAGACTGAGACCTAATCATAGGACAATAGGACACTTCCCCCCACACCTCACCATCACGTTACTAAAGGCCTATATATAGCAGTTCCTTATAGCTAGTCTATCATGTCCAACTGCCAAGAAAAAATTACAAGGCACGCCAAAAGGTGAAAAAACACAATTTGAAGAAACAGAACAAGCATCAGAAACAGGCATGACAAGGATGTTGAAATTATTGGACCAGGAATTTAAAAGAACTGTGATTAATACACTAAGGGCACTCATGGATAAAGTAGACAGCACGCAAGAACAAATGGGCAATGTAAGCAGAGATGGAAATCCTAAGAAAGAACCAAAAAGAAATGCTAGAAATCAAAAGTACTGTGCCAGAAATGAAGAATGCTTTTATAGGCTTAGTAGACTGGACACAGCTGAAGTACGAATCTCTGCAATAGGGGATATAGCAATAAAAACTCCAAAACTGAAAAGCAAAGAGAACAAAGACTGCAAAAAAAAAAAAAAAGAATACAATATCCAAAGATTTGGGACAACTACAAAAATCGTGACATATGCATAATGGGAATAACGTACAGAAGAGAAAGAAAAAGGAATGAAAGAAATATCTGAAACAATAATGACTGAGAATTTCTCCCAAAATAATGTTAGACCCCAAACTACTGATCCAGGAGCTCATAGAACACTATACAAGAAAAATGCTCTCCACAAAAAAAAACTACACCTAGGCATATCACTTTCAAACTACAGAAAATCAAAGATAAAGAAAAAAATCATGTTTTAATTACTATAGCTTTATAGTATAGTTTGAAATCAGAAAGTGTGATGTCTCTGGATTTGTTCTTCCTCAAGATTGTTTTGGCTATTTGGGATCATTTGTAGTTCCAAAGAAATTTTACGATGGTTTTCTATTTTGTGAAAAATGTCATTGGAATTTTAATAGGGATTGCATTATATATATGGATGGCTTCGGGTAGCATGGACATTTTAACAATATTAATTCTTTCAGTCCATGAACACAGAATATCTTTCCACTTATTTGTGTTTTCTTCAACTTCTTTCATCAAAATTTGCAGTTTTAATTGTACAGATATTTCACTTCCTTGGTGAAACTTATTCCTGGTATTTTACTGTTTTTGATACTTTTGTGAATGGGATAGTTTTCTTTACTACTTCTTCAGATATTTTGTTGTTACTATATAGTAGAAATGCAGCTAATTTCATACAGATCTCAAACCCTGCAACTTTATTGAATTCATTATATAGTTCCAACAGATTTTGCTTTGTGACTTTCTACATATAAGATTATATCATCTGTAAATAACAATTTGCTTCTACCTTTCTTTTTGGATGCATTTTATTTCTTTGTCTTGCCTGATTGCTTTAGCTAGAACTTCTAGTACTATGTTGAATAAGAATGGTGAGAGTGGGCACCCTTGTCTTGTTTCTAATCTTAGAGAAAAAGCCTTCAATCTTTCACTGTTCAGTATGATTTTAGTTGTGGTTTTGTCATATATCACCTTTATTATGTTGAGGTACAGTCTTCCTATACCCAATTTGTTGAGAGGTTTTTATCATTACAGGATGCTGTATTTTCTCAAATGTGTTTTCTGCATCTACTGAGATGATTATATAATTTTTGTTTTTTATTCTATTAATGTGGTATATCACAATTTTTGATTTTTGTATGTTGAACTATCCTTGCATCCCAGGGATAAATACCACTTGGTCATAGTGTGCAATTCTTTAAATGCATTGTTGAATTTAATTTGGTAATATTTGTTGAGAATTTTTGCATCTATATTCACCAGGGATATTGGTCTATAGTTTTCTTGTGGTATCCTTCTCCAGCTTTTGTATCAAGGTAATGCTGGCCTCCTAAAATTAGTTTGGGAGTGTTCCTCCCTTTTGAAATTTTGCCCAACCCCTCGCAACCAACAATCTACTCTTAGTTTCTATGAGTTCAGCTATTTTAGATTCCACATATAAGTGAAATCATACAGTATTTGTCTTTTTTTTAAGATTTTATTTTTTATTTATTTGACAGAGAGAGACACAGTGGAAGAGGGAACACAAGCAGGGGGAGTGGGAGAGGGAGAAGCAGGCTTCCCGCTGAGCAGGGAGCCCGATGGGGGGCTTGATCCCAGGATCCTGGGATCACGACCTGAGCCGAAGGCAGACGCTTAAGGACTGAGCCACTCAGGCGCCCCGATACAGTATTTGTCTTTATCTGCTTGATTATTTCACTGAGTATAAATGACCTCAAGTTCCATCCATGTTGTCACAAATGTCAGGATTTCCTTCTTTTTTATGGCTAATATTCAATTGCATATATATACCATGTTTTTTAATCCATTCATCCATCAATAGATACTTAGATTTTTTCCATGTTTTGGCTATTATAAATAATGCTACACTGAACTTGAGGATGCAGATATCTCTTGGAGATACCAATGTCACTTCCTTCAGATATATACCCAGAAGTGAGATTTGTAGACTATATGGTAGTTTTAATTTGTTGAAGGACCTCCATACTGCTTACCATGATGACTGTACTATCTACATTCCCACCAACAGTGCACAGCAGTTTCCTTTTCTACACATCCTCCAACACTTGTTAGCTCTTGTCTTTTTTGATAATAGTCATTCTAACAAGTGTGATGTGATATATCATCGTGGTTTTGATTTGCATTACCCTGAGAATTTTTTTTTTATGTTAAGAGCCTTTTAATGTACCTGTCAGTCATTTGTTTATCTTGTTTGAGAAAATGCCTATTCAGGTCCTTTGCTCATTTTTTAATTGCGTTATTTGTTTTGTTTTGATTTTGTTATTGAATATAATGAAGGTTATTAAAATATGTTTTTGATATTAACCCTTTATCAGATACATGGCTTGTAAATATGTTCTCCCATTCTGTAGGCTGCCTTTTCATTGTGTTTATTGTTTCTTTTTTATGCAGAAGCATTTTAGTTTGATGTATTCCCATTTGTCAAATTTTGATTTGTTGCTTACACTTTTGGTATAGTATCTAAAGAAGCTATTGTCAATTCCAATGTCATGGAGATTTTCCCTTTTGTTTTCTTCTAGAAGTTTTATGGTTCCAGGTTTTACATTTAAGATTTAATCCATCTCAAGTTAATCTTTATGAGTGGTGCAAGATGGGGTCCAATTTTATTCTTTTGCATGTGAATATCCACTTTTCCAGCATTATTTGTTAAAGAGACTATCCTTTCCCCATTGAGTATTCTTGTCTGCTTTGTCAAGTAGTAGTTGACCATATATATGTAGGTTTATATCTGGGCTCTCAAGTCTTGTTTCATTGGTCTATGTGTCTATTCTTCATACCATACTGATTTGATTACCATAGCTTTTTAATACAGTTTCACATTAGGAAGCATGATGCCTCCAGCTTTGGTATTCTTTCTCAGGATTGCTTTGGCTATTTAGGGATTTTGGTGGTTCCATACAAATTTTAGGATTATTTTCTATTGCTGTTGAAAATGCCATTGGAATTTTGATAGGGATTGCATTAAATCTATAGATCTCTTTGGGTAGTATGGACATTTTAACAATATTAATTCTTCCGATCTGTATACTTGGGATATTGTTTTCAATGTCTAGACCTCTTACTGCTTTAGTTAAATTTATTCCTAAGAATATTATTTTTCTGATATTGTGAAGGGAATTGTTTTCTGAATTATTTTTCCAGATCATTCACTTTTAGGATATACAAACAATTCATTTTTGTGTTTTAATTTTGTATCCTACAACTTTGCTGAGTTCATTTATTAATTCTAACAATTTTTTGTGGAAACTTTAGGGTTTTCTAAATATAAGATCATGTCATCTACAAACAGAAAATTTAACTTCTTCCTTATAATTTGGATGCCTTTTATTTTTCTTGCCTAGTTGTTCTGGTTAGGACTTCCAATACTATGATGAATAGGAGTGGTGAGAGTGGCACTTTTGTCTTATTCCTGATCTTAGAGGAAAAGCTTTCAGCCTTTTACCATTGAGTATTATGTTGGCTGTGGGTTTCTCATATATGACTTTTATTATGTTGAAGTACATTCCTTCTATACCCAAATTGTTGAGAGTTTTTATCATAAAAGATGTTGAATTATTTCAAATGCTTTCTCTGAATTTGTTTAAATTATCATATGCTTATTATCCTTCATTCTATTAATATGGTTATCACATTTATTGATTTGTGTATGTTGAACCATCCTTGCACCCTAGAGATAAATCCAGTTTGATCATGGTGTATGGTTTTTTTTAATGTCCTGTTGAATTTGGTTTGTTAGTATTTTGTCATAATATTTGCATCTGTATTCATCAGGGTATTAGCCTGTAGTTTCCTTTCCTTGTAGTGTCCTCATCTGGCACTGATATCATGGTATTGCTGGCCTCATAAATAAGTTTGGTAGTGTTCCTTCATCTTCAAATTTTGAAAGATTTGAGAAGCATCAGCCTTAATTATTCTTTAAATATTTGGTAAAATTCACCAGTGAAACTATTTCTCCTGGGTGTGTCTTTGTTGGGAGGTCTTGATTACTACTTCAATCTCCTCACTCTGATTGTTCTGTTCAGATTGTCTATTTCTTCATGATTCAGTCTTTGTAGGTTATATATTTCTAGGAATTTATCTGTTTTTTTTTTCTGTTATCCAATTTCTTGGTATATAATTGTTCATAGTAGTGTTATGATCCTTTGTATTTTGTGGTATCAGTCATAATGTTTCCTCTTTCATTTATAATTGTGTTTGACTCTTCTCTTTTTTTCTTGGTTAATCTAGGTAGATCAATTTTATCTTTTTAAAAAACTAACTCTTGGGGCATCTGGGTGGCACAGTCAGTTAAACATTTGCTTTTGGCTCAAGTCATGATCTCAGGGCTCAGGGCCCTGGGATTGAGCCCCATGATGGACTCCCTGATCAGCAGGGAGTCTGCTTCTCTCTCTCTCCCCCAACCCCCGCTCCCTGCTCATGCACATGTGCATGCACTCTCTCTCTCTCAAATAAATAAATAAAATATTAAAAAAAACTAACTCTTGGTTTTTATTTTTTTGCTATTTTCTTTCTGGTCTCCGTTCCATTTATTTCTGCTCTAATTTTTATTATATCCTTCCATATGCTAACTTTGGGCTTAATTTGTTATTCTTTTTCTAGTTCCTTGAGGTATAAAAGTAGGTTGTTTATTTAAGATCTCTTTTTCATATTATAGGTGTTTATCAGTATAAACTTCCCTCTTAGAACTGCTTTTGCTGCATCCCATATGTTTCCATATGTTGTGTTTCCATTTTAATTTGTTTGTAGATACTTTCTGATTTCCATTTTGATTTCTTCTTTGACCCACTGATTTGTTATTAGTGTGTTATTTAGCATGCATTTGTAAATTTTCCACTTTTCTTGTTATTATTGACTTCTAGTTTCATGCATTGTGGTCAAAAACAATATTCGATATGATTTCACTTATCTTAAATTTGTTAAGATTTGCTTTGTGGCGCAACATATGATCTATGCTAGAAAAAGTACCATGTACACTTGAGAAGAATGTGTATTCCATTGCCATTGGATGGAATGTTCTGTATAGCTCTGTTAGGTTCATTTGGCCTAGTATAGTTCAAATCTGCTGTTTCTTTACTGATTTTTTTGTCAGGATTATCTATTCAATGTTGAAAGTGGGATGTTGAAGACTATTTTATCTGATGTAAGTATAGCTACTCCCGATATCCATTCCTTCACTTTGAGCCTATGAGTGTCTTTAAAGCTGAAGTAAATCTCTGGTAGGCAACATAGAGGAGTTCAGTCTTGTTTTTTCAGGTTTTGTTTGTTTGTTCGTTTGTTTACTCTATTCAGCAACTCTGTGTCTTTTGGTTGGAGTATTTAATCCATTTATGTTTAAAGTAACTACTGATACATAAGAACTTAATATTATCATCCTGTTAATTGTTTTCTGGCTATTTTATAGCTTTTTGTGCCCTTCTTACTCTCTTCCTTTATGATGTGATGACTTATGTAGTGGTATACTTTCATTCCTTTCTCTTTATCTTTTGTATAATTTCTATGGGCTTCTACTTTGTGGTTACCACCAGACTTACATAAAATATATTGTGGTTACAATAGCTTATTTTGAGCTAATAACAACTTAACTTCAATTGCATACAAAAACTACCCTTTTATTCCCCCAAACACATTTTATATTTTATGTCATAATTTATATCTTTTTATGTTGTATATCCATTAAAAATTATTGTGGTCATGTTTATTTTTAATATTTTTTGACATTTATACTAGAGTTAAAAAATGACTTATAAATAACAAAAAGTTGGAAAAATCCTTTTACAGACACTGCAGAAGTAAGATATATAAAGATACACAATGGCTGATAAGTACAGATGCATCATTAGTTATTATAGAAAGCCAAATTAACACTATAATGAGATATCACTATACATTCCCTGGGATAGATAAAGATAAACTTATTTTCACTGTTGTTAAGTATGTAAAACAAATGGAACTCTCATACATGAAGGATGGAAGTATAAAATGTTACAACCATTTTGAAAATCTCTTTGGCAGTTTCTCATAAAATTTAACATAAGCCTCTACCTATAGTCTGGCAATACTATTCATAGGTATATAACCAATAGAAAGAAAATTATATGTTCACAAAAAGACTTGTACAAGAAAGCTCATAGCAGCTTTATTTGTAATAGCTAAAAAATGGAGGAAAAACAAAGTCCACAGCAATAGGATATATAAACAAACTATGGCATAACCACACAGTTGTTTTAGTCAATACTAAAATGAACAAACTACTGATAAATACGGCATGCAGAGATCTCAAAAACATGATGCTAAGCAAAAGAAGTGAGATAAAAGAATATATACCCTATGATTCCATTTATATAAAGAACAGAAACAGGCGGGCGCCTGGGTGGCTCAGTTGGTTAAGCGACTGCCTTCGGCTCAGGTCATGATCCTGGAGTCCCGGGATCGAGTCCCGCATCGGGCTCCCTGCTCGGCGGGGAGTCTGCTTCTCCCTCTGGCCCTCTTCCTTCTCGTGCTCTCTATCTCTCATTCTCTCTCTCTCAAATAAATAAATAAAATCTTTAAAAAAATTAAAAAAAAAGAACAGAAACAGGCAAAAGTAATTTATAATGGAGAAGTCAGAACAATGGCAACTTAAGGGAGTGGAGAGTGACTAGAAGGGGCACAGAGAACTTTCTAGGATCATGGAATGTTCTTCATCTCATTCTAGGTAATGCTTTCATGAATGTATCTTTTTTTTCAAAATTCATCTTTTTGTTTATTTAAGATTTGTGATTTTCCTTGTATGCATATTACATAATAATAAAATACTGTTAGAAAATAAAAACAAAAGAATCATCTGAATATTACTATAACTATTAAAGAAATGAAAAACTAAAATTTTCTTACAGAGAAACTCTAGGCCAAATTGGCTTCACTGCAATTTCCACCGATCATTTAAGAAAGAAATAATTACAATCACCTAAAATTCTTCTATAGAGTAAACAAAGGAACAACAGTCCCAAAA
Organism: Eumetopias jubatus; assembly: GCF_037043125.1. Classification (NCBI taxonomy): domain Eukaryota; kingdom Metazoa; phylum Chordata; class Mammalia; order Carnivora; family Otariidae; genus Eumetopias; species Eumetopias jubatus. The sequence continues at coordinate 1,128,001 of NW_028274817.1, read as the reverse complement.
TAATTTTATGAGGCTAGCATAACTTTGACACTAAAACCTGACAAGGACTATATGAGTAAATAACATGATAAATATTTTCTGATTCATAGTCATGAATGAACAAATCCTAAAAACTATTCATAAATCATATTTAACAATATATAAACAGCCTAATATATCATGACTTAGTTGGGTTTATCTCAGAAATGCAATTCTGGTTAAAAATTTTAAAATGCAATTCACCACATTTACATTTTAGAGAAGAATATTTTGATTATGCAAAGAGGCATAGAAAAAAAGCTTTTGATAAAATTTGGTGTTCATTCTTTCCAAAAAAATTGCAAACAAAGAACACAAGAGAGCTTCCTTAATATGGTACAATGTATCTATAAAAATACTTATTAGAAACGTCACACTTATCTGTAATATATTAAAACACTTCTCTTCAACATTGAGAATATGACAATCATCACTACTATTCAACATTATAGTGGAACCTATTTAGTTCAGTTCATTAAGAATAAAAAAAGAAATTAAAACATAAATATGGGAAAAGAAATATAAAATTATCCTTATTCGTAGATTATATTATCGATTACATAGAAAAATCTGAAAGAATCTATGGATAAACTATTACATTAAGGAGGAACTTTAGGAAAATTGCTAAATGATATACAAAAATCAGTTTTCTTTTTTTAAGATTTTATTTATTTGAGAGAAGGAGACAGAGATAGTGACAGAGAGAGCGAGAGAGAGAGCGTGAGCGGGGAGGAGAGGGAGAAGCATGCTCCTCACTGAGCAGGGAGCCCAATGTGGGGCTCGATCCCAGAACCCTGGGATCGTGATCTGAACCAAAGGCAGATGCTTAACCAACTGAGCCACCTAGGGGCCCCTCAAAAATCAATTTTCAATAAATGAGCAAGAAACATTTAAGTTGTTAAAAGATTCCAGTTATAATAGCATCAAAATTATCTATTCAGATATGCTTCTGAAAAAAAAAAAGCCACGAGAGCCAACAATCCTCTATAACCAGGAAAAACTAAATAATTGACAAAGATAATTTTAATGTACCAGATAGTGAGGGAAACAACAAGGATTAAATAAATTAACATTCCAAGGAAGGCAAAACTTCCAAAGTGAAATGACAATCCCCAACTGTTTTTCTCCCCTGGAAAGTGTACCAACACTGAGAACAGCTTGAGGATCAGGCTTACCCAGGCAAAAAGCCTCAACTGGAAGAAAAACCAACAAAGCTTTTAGCAGTTTGACAGGGCTAGTTGACAAATTGAAAAGTTGATGAGACTTAAATGCTCAGCAGATTTCCCCTACCAGACATTTGCTGACTTCTGGTACTGCACAAGAATACAAGGAGCTAGGTCAAATACTTCTAAAAGGTAAAGTGAAATCAGCAACCACCCAGTTCTTAGGAAACAAACATGCTAGAATTTGAAGCCATCAGAGGCTGCAAACTGTGAATGGCAGATGTGGATCCTCTACATTCTTTCAACAACTTAAAAAACAAAGACCCACCAAGGTTTTACATTCTAGAGAAGAAGAACAAATCAGATGTAAACTGAGACTTACTAAAACTGCCATCTAGCCCTCACTCAGCTCAGTAGCTAATTGGATTGAGGTAAGCATTCCCTTAACCCTATCTGTCTAAAAGGGGAAAGGTGGAACTCTCTTTAGAATATCTCATCAAAAGCCTTTGTGGTTCTTTTATACATGGTACAAGACTTGCAATAAAAATTTCTATAACAGCCAAAATCCAGAATATTGATCACACCAAATGCTGGTGAGGATGTGGAGCACAGGAATTCCTATTCATTGGTGTTGGGAATAAAAAATGGTAAGACAGTTTGGAGGTTTCTTACAAAACTAAAAGTAATTTTACTCTACAATGCAGCAATCATGCTCCTTGGTATTTACCCAAAGTAGTTGAAAACTTATGACCACATGAAAAGCTACACATAAGTGTTTATAGCAACTTTATTCATAATTTCCAAAACCTGGAAGCAACCAAGATGTCCCTTAGTAGGTGAATAGATAAATAAACTGTGATACATCCACATAGAATCTTATTCAGTGTTAAAAAGAAATGAGCAAGGAGTGCACTTATGATGAGCACAGAGTGATGTATGGAAGTGTTGAATCACTATATTGTACAGCTTAGACTAATATAATACTGAATGTTTACTAAATGGAATTAAAATAAAAACTTAAAAAAAGAAATAAGCTATCAAGTCATGAAAAGGCATGGAGGAATCTTTAATGTGTATTACTAAGTGAAAGAAGCCAATCTGAAAAGGTTTCATACTGTATGATTCTAACTATATGACACTTTGAAAAAGGCAAAACTATGAGACAGTAAAATTTTTGTTCTGTTTTATTTTGTGGAACTATATAGATTGATTCTAAAATCTACTTAGAAGTGAAAAAGGTAAAAAATAGTTTTCATTGTACTTGTTAGCTATTTGTATATCTTTGGAAAAATGTCTATTCATGTCCTTTGCCTATTTTTAAATTAGATTGTTTATTTGATATTAAGTTGTACAAGTTCTTTATATATTTTGAACACTAGCCCAAATTACTGTTTTTGATTTGCAGGGGGGTAAATACCCAGTAGTGTGATTACTGGATATAAACTAGTTTTATTTGTTAACTTTTTGAGGAACCTCCATACTGTTTTCCAAAGTGGCTGCACCAGTTTGCATTTCCACCAACAATGCAAAAAGGTACGTTTTTTCCACATCCTTGCCAACACTTGTTGTTTCCCGTGTTGTTGATTTTAGCCATTCTGACAGGTGTGAGGTGATAACTCATTGTAGTTTTGATTTGCATTTCTCTGATGTTCAGTGATGTTGATCATCTTTTCATGTGTCTATTGGACATCTGTGTCTTCTTTAGAAAAATGTCTATTCATGTCTTCTGCCCATTTTTAATTGGATTATTTATTTTGGGGTGTAGAATTTTATAAGTTGTTCATATATTTTGGAGTCTAACCCTTTATCAAATATGTCATTTGCAAATATCTTCTCCCATTCCGTGGGTTGCCTTTTAGTTTTGTTGATTACTTCTTTTGCAGTACAGAAGGTTTTTAATTTGATATATTCCCACTTGTTTATTTTTGCTTTTGCTGTCTTTATTTCTGGTGTCAAATCAAAAAAATAAAAAAATTCACCTGAACATGATTTTCTTAGTCACAATAGTAATGAGAACAGTAATAATGTTGAAACTATTATTGAGGGTTTTTTATGTTCCAGATGTTACTTAATTACTTTATGTGTATCATCTCACAATCCTTATGTAAACATATTCTGTAATTGCTATCATTTATTCCCATTTTACAAATAAGTAAACTGAAGCTTAGAGAGGTTAAATAATATGCTCCAGGTTAAAAAGCTATTTCTGGGTATGTGGTTTATGCCCAAAGCTGATGTTCTTTTTTTTAAGATTTATTTATTTATTTGTGTGTGAGACAGGGAGCACACTCACAGGCAGAGAGAGAAGCAGGCTCCCTGCTGAGCAAGGAGCCTGATGCGGGACTCAATCCCAGGACTCTGGGATCATGACCTGAGCCCAAGGCAGATGCTTAACCGACTGGGCCACCCAGGTGTCCCCCAAAGCTGATGTTCTTTTGCTCAACATTTTGTTTGTAAGATTCAGATTGCTGTATATTATATATTTTTACAAATACTGTGATTGTGGCTTGACAAATATATATATTTAATCAAATTGGCCTGTCTAAACTCAAGTAGGTCCTTGGTGCTACTCAACAATCCAACCACATGTCCTTTCCATCCGCTTCACACTCTCCTAGAAGACTATGTCTCACTTCCTCTTTATTGAAACCATCAATACCTCCTTCCCATCCCCCCCCCTCACTTGGTGACCTTGCTTCCTGTTTCACTGAGAAAAGATAGGGGATCCAAAGAAAATGTCTACCAGCTTACAATATCTACCCACCCACTAGCATCATGCCTATATATTATGCCTTCTTTCCAGTACTATGGATAAAGTATCCTTACTCCTACATTTCCACTTTTGCACTGGTTGCCATCTATGTTTCTTCAAGGACAGAACTGCAAAAATTCTACCCTCTGCCTTGTGTATCATTTCTCCCTCTTGACTGGATCGTCCACATCAGTATTGAGTAATATATCCCATCAGTAAAATCTTTCTTTAAATCCCACATCTCTTCTCAGCTACAGCCTCATTTCTTTGCTATCCTTTACAGTAAAACTCAAAAGTGTTGTCTAAACTCACTAGCCCAAATCTCTCTTCTTCTGTTCTCTCTTGAGAGAGAGAGAACAACACCACGACTCCACTGATAATTTTATATAGGATACCACTTAACTTCACCTTTGCCAAATCCTTTGCCAAATCCAAATCCTCTATGGACAATGCACACAACTTTACAGCAACATTATTTTATTTTATTTTATTTTATTTTATTTTATTTTATTTTATTTTTTATTATGTTATGTTAGTCACCACACAATACATCATTAGTTTTTGATGTGGTGATCGACGATTCATGGAGTGCTCCATGCAATATGTGCCCTCCTTAATACCCATCACCGGGCTAACCCATCCCCCCACCCCCTCCCCTCTAAAACCCTGTTTGATTCTCAGAGTCCACAGTCTCTCATGGTTCATCTCTCCATCTGATTTCCCCCCCTTCATTTTTCCCTTCCTTCTCCTAATGTCCTCCATGCTATTCCTTATGTTCCACAAATAAGTGAAACCATAAATAAATGGTGCTGGGAAAATTGGACAGCCACATGCAAAAGAATGAAACTCGACCATTCTCTAACACCATACACAAAGATAAACTCAAAATGGATGAAAGACCTCAGTGTGAGACAGGAATCCATCAAAATCCTAGAGGAGAACATAGGCAGTAACCTTTTCAACATTAGCCACAGCAACTTCTTTCAAGATACATCTCCAAAAGCTAGTGAAACAAAAGCAAAAATGAACTTTTGGGACTTTACAGCAACATTTGACATAAGTGAGCACTCACTCCTTCTTGAAACATTTTCTTTATTTGGCTTCCAGAATACCATTATTCCCTCTATTTTCCTCCTACCCCACTGGCTGCTCATCATTAGTCTCCTTTGCTGGCCATTCTTCATTTCTCTGCCACTATTATTGGAAAACCCTGGGGTTTAATGCTTAAAATTTTTCTTTCTGTGCTCATTCCTTAGGTGATCTCCTCTAGTCTCTTCATTTTAAATAAGTTTATATGCTTATGACTCCAGAATTTATGCTTCTAGACTGGATCTCTTCTCTGAAGGGCACCTCAAACTTAACATATCCAAAATCAAAAATACAGATTTCTACCTTTAAACCTGTTCAACCTACAATCTTCATAATCTCATAAAATATCAACTACAACCTTCCCATTACAGATGCCACAAAGAACTTGAGAATTATCTTAACTTCATTCATTTTCTCATATCCTACATCCAATCCATAAGCAAATCCTTTTGACCCTGCTTCCAAAAGCACATTCGTAATCTAATCATATCTCACTATATCCATTTTTAACTGCTATCACTCTCGTCTTGGCCATCATCATCTTTAGCCTGGCCTATTGTAATAGCCTCATAAATTCCTGCTTCCACCTTTGAACCCCTACTGCCTATTCTCTCTGCAACCAGAGTAAGCCTTTCAAAATATACAAAATATTATGTCACTAATCTGTTTGCAATTCTCCAACCTGTCACATCACTCAGAGTCAAAGCTAGAGTTTTCATAATGGCCTACAAAACTCTAAATAACTTTTTAAACTTTATCTCCTACTACTCTCCTTCTCCATCACTTCACTCTTTGCTATTCTCAAATACATCAAGTGTGAGTTCACCTCTTCCTGGAACCCTCTCTGCCAGTGCATGGCTCCTTCCCTTCTTTCAGGTCTCTACTCAGATATAACTTCAATAGAGAGGACTTTACTATCTTATTAAATTAAAACTTAACAATCACCTATACCCACATACTCTTTCCCCTTTACTGTGTTATATTCTCCATAACACTTACCATCTGACCAACTCTATTAGTTTATTTTCTATCCCCTCACCAGAATATAATCTTCATGGGGGCAAACAATTTGCCTGATTTTTTTTCTACTGGCTTGTCCTCAGAAAATATAATAGTTCCTCATATACAAAAAGTCTCTGATAAATATTTATTGAAAGAATACATGAGCAAATGAAGCATTGTACTTATAATTCCCTTTCCCTTCATATAAAGCATTCTAATAAACAATAGCTAAAAGAATGAAAAAATAAGTGGTTTGTCTACCTAGTTTTTTAAAGGAATTCTGATGAGATATACAATTCAGAAATGATTAGTTTCCTATTGGTGCTATAACAAATTACCACAAACCTACTGGGTTAAAGCAACACAAATTTATCCTCTTACAATTCTAGAGGCCAGAAGTCTAAAATTGGTTGGCAGGTTTACCTTTCTACTGGAGGTTTTAGGGGAGAATCTATTATTTGCCTTTACCAGCTTCCAGTGCATACCCTCAATCATTGTCTCATGGCTCTTTCCTCCATCTTCAAAGCAGCAACATAGTATCCAGTTTCTTCAATTCTTTATATCTTCCTTCTCTCTCTCTCTCTCTCTCTCCCCTCCCTGCCTTACCCTTGGCTTTCATTGCAACATGTCCATCTTTGATTCTGACCTACTTGCCTTTCTCTTATAAGGACCTTTGTGATTACATTGGGCCCACCCAGATAATGCAGCATAATCTCCCCACCTCAAGATCCTTAATTTAATCATATCTGCAAAGTCTCTTTTGCTATGTTGAGTAGCATATTAACAGATTCCTGGGATTAAGACATGGACATCTTTTGAGGGACATCATTCAGCCTACCACAAGGTTGACAAGCAATTCAAAAAATAAAATAAGTAACACGTAGTGCTTACTATGCACCAGGCCATTATTCTAAGGACTTTACATACAGCAACTTATTGGATTTTTTAAAAATTTTATTGAATTTTAATTCCTTAGGATGCTGTATGTAAAGCCACACTAATTAGTAGTTACTATTCTAAGTCATGCTAATTGGTAGTTACTATTATTACCTCAAATTTTAATACATTAGGAAACTAAGACGCAGAAAAATCAGGTAACTTGATCACCAAATTTCCAACATGTTTAATTAAAAAAATTACTTCTACAGATCAACACTGAAAGCTAGAAAATAATGAGATATTCCTTCAAAGTTCTGGAAAATGATTATTTCCAACCTAGAATTCTGTACCAAAGTACTAAGCAATTTTGAAGCTAAAATGAATGTTTTTAGAGGTGCCTGGCTGGCTCAGTTGGAAGAGTATGTGACTCTTAATTTCAGGGTCATGAGTTCGAGCCCCACTTTGGGTATAGAGATTACTTCAAAAAAATAAGTAAACTTAAAGTAAAATAAAATAAATGTTTGTACAGACATCTGAGAGCTAAAACGTTTTACCATCAACACACTCTTTCTCAGGGAGCTATTAGAAGAGGTCCCCCAGTAAAATAGTCACAATTTAAGAAAGAGAAAGAAATGAGATACAAAAAACAGGAATTCCAGCCCCAAATAGTACAAAATGAAACTCCCAAATTGTCCTTATAATGGATATTCTTAGGATAATAGCTGTGTAGCAAACCTAGAAGAGCAACTGGTCCAAACTGAAGCAAACTGAGGGCTCCAACCAAAAATATGCAATTGAGAGCTTACTTACTATTTATTAACATATTTAAAAGATATTTATGCTTAATGATCGATAAAGACAAAAGGAAACAAACAAATAAACAAGGCACCATGAACTCCAGGAAAGGCAACAGGTTGTATAAGAGAACTGTGACCATGTTGTACTATGTTACCAAATTCCATTGAAAGGATAGGAAAAAGAGGTATGTAGGTGTGTCTGAGTGTGTATATGCCTGTGTGTTCTGGTCAATCGGAATAAATGTCTGTGAGAAAGTTGTCCTCATCATTCATATAGAAAGCAAATAGATAATATAAAAAATAGAAGAATACAAAGAAATAACAGTTTATAGAAGTTATTTAGAAATACGGAATTGACAGAAAAAAATGTGTAAAGTTTCAGGTGATTAGGTCAGGGTACAAAGAATCAGATGTAAAAGGAATTAGGGCAGGAGATAACTTTTTTTTCTTTTGAAGTTTAATATTACTATCTGACTTAAAATCATGTATATGTTGGACATTGGTAGAAAAAAAGGCTTTGTGATAGTCTAAGACAGAGTAGGTCTAGGTCTTAGTCTTATTTCATGGTTTGTTGTATGACTTTTGGACAAGACAAACAGATTCTGCCTGCCAAAAGACAAAAATAATGACAGTCAGTATTGAGGTTTTAGCTGAGAATGGAAGAAAAAATAAATTTTTACTGATACCAAACTACCAAATTACCAAATTTTGTAGTTTTTGCCAGTGCTGCTCAGCTGCTCCGGCATCAGGCATTTATCTAAGTTTGGAAGTTGACTGTACTATTTGATTTAACTATGTGTACATGTTACCTTGAAAAAAATAATTTTTAAAAGAACTGTTCTAAATGGAATGAATTACAAGAGATGGTGAGTGAGTCTGCAATATCTATGGTGACCATACATTCCATTTTGTGCAGAAAACTCTCAGGTTCTACCTGTAGTCCCAGCATAATTTTTCACAGTGCCCACTTTTATTCACAAAAGTATTACAATTTGGATTATACATTATAGTTTCTCTACCAGTACCTGTAGGGGATAGAGAGTCTAGACAGCTATTTAACAGGACTATTTTCCCAGGGGTTAGTGCATAAAATAGGAAGTTGGATTAAGTAACCAGTAAGGTATTTTCCAACTCTAAACTTCTAGGATTCTGATTCTTTTACTGGACAAATATAATTCATATGGAAGGCAAAAAGATGCTCTGCTGCTTCTATTGGCGTAAAATTCAAAACCATCTGTCTGCCAACTATTCATATCAACCACTACCCACCAGCCTTAAGTCATCCCAGGCTCCTCCCCCAATGCAAGAATTTACCACTCAACATCCCAGATGCTTTTGGCTTATCTCTGACAGAGACATTAAAGTTTACCAAATATTCCTTTTGCTCTCCTGTATTTTCCAGTCCCTTCATGTTGAGCAACATTACATGACTAGTTCTGGCCAACTAAATGTGTGTAGAAGGGCACGTACCACTTCTATGGTGAGGTGATGAAAAGCCCCTGTGTCATTCCCCACTTCCTTACTTTTGCCATGAGAATCATGAAGGCCAATGTGCCAAATGATGCAGCCATAAGATGCCATCAGTCTGGGTCCCTGAGTGACTGGAGTAGAGCTCTCCATGCTGAACAGGATTGGAAAGGTAGTTGAAGGAAGAAACAAATGCTAGTTGTGTTTAGACATTAAGATGGGGACAGGGAGGAATCTGTTATCACAGCATTGCCTAGCCCAACCTGACATGCTCTCACTGACAGCCATCTCCAAATTCTTTGCCAAGTGGCTAAGGTTGCCTTTAGTCTCTCTGCTGCCAAGTAATATATATATCTATAAATACAGTTTCTGTCTAAAGAAGTAGATAAAGAAAGCCACTTGAGGAGTCATTTATTCTAAGAGAAATGAACAGAACATCTAGTTGTGCTGATCTCCATAGAAAAAGTAATGTGAGACCTGACCATATCTCCTCCTGAGACCAGATGCTCAGGTATGTTTAGAGCATAGTCTCATCTCAGTTTGTAACAAATGAAGGTGACCTTTAGGTCTATAACTAGTTTTTTACAGATGAGTTTTATACACAGCTGTTTCTTTGTTTTCCTTATATTTTTTCAACTTAGCATTTCCTGAGAAGAAATTATGGGAAATGTCTCAGGTTGAAAGTCATAGTTTCTTTTCTCAAGGAGATCAAAGTCTAATAGGGAGGTAGAAAACTAGTCACTTAAATACAATATAAGGTGGAATCAAGTCAGTGTTGTTTTGGACATGTGTGCTCTGAAGGAGTGAATGATTCAAGAAGTCTGTGTTAACTTTCAATTAGCAATAATCGCGCCTCAGATAAACCTCATTGGCTACGATACTGCCACTGCGCAAAGCTAAGAAGTCTGTGTTAACTTTCAATAGTTTTACCGAAGTACAGCTTTTATCAAAACAGTATTTAATGCCCTTGACAAAGACTTGAAGGAGTAAATGTATATGCATTCAAGATAAATTTGGTCAAGATCTCAGAATTGTTATAATATGCCATAAAGATCGATGATCTGGCCCTAGAGGTAGGACCCAAAGCTTTCTACGAAAGGCTACTGGAAGAACCTGGCATGCCTTACACATATTACCAGTCTTAAACTATGCTATCCATGTCTGCTCTTGTCCTGGGAATGGATGCTGCTTCAAATATCTTTATAGTAGAATTAAGTTGACTGATGCACCTTCTGTGGTAAAATCAAACACGGAAAAAAGTTTAATACTAGAAATTGAATCCCAAGTTGAGGATACCTAATCATAAGTACTAACTCTACATCACCCTGACTCTCACTTTTTCTTCAAGGGTGTGATTTAACACTTTGGCCCTCCAAAACACTTTCTCTTGGTTTCTCCTTAACATAACTGAGAAAGATCAGATTTTTTTCAAAGAAAAAAATCATTTTTTTTAAATACTAAGGGAATTTTTAAGAGCCGAGATGCCCTTCAACAGACAGATGGATAAAGAAGATGTGGTCCATATATACAATGGAATATTACTCAGCCATCAGAAAGGATGAATACCCAACTTTTACAGCAACATGGATGGGACTGGGGGAGATTATGCTAAGTGAAATAAGTCAAGCAGAGAAAGTCAATTATCATATGGTTTCACTTATTTGTAGAACATAAGGAATAGCATGGAGGACATTAGGAGAAGGAAGGGAAAAATGAAGGGGTGGGAAATTGAGGGGAGAGATGAACCATGAGAGACTCTGGACTCTGAGAAACAAACAGGATTTTAGAGGGGAGGGGTGTGGGAGGATGGGTCAGCCCAGTTATGGGTATTAAGGAGAGCGTGTACTGCATGGAGCACTGGGTGTTATACGAAAACAATGAATTGTGGATCACCACATCAAAAACTAATGATGTATTGTATGGTGACTAACATAACATAATAAAATTAAATTAAAAAATAAATAAATAATAAATATTTTTTAAAAAGTAAAAAAAAAAACAACATAAATAGTACAACACACAAAAAGGACACAGTTCAGTGTATATAGACCCCACATACTCCATCTGCTGTCTTGCTCTAAAGAGCTGGTTGACACAACCTTGCAGGACCTTGCCTTGATTCCTTCTTTACCTTATGACTACTGTGTTATCTTATTTTCATCAACCTACCACCCAAAGATTCTCCCTGGACACACTAATAACATCCATTGTATGGAGAGAGAGAGAGAGAAGGAGAGACAGAAAGAGAGAGACAAAGAGAGATAGACAGACAAGAAATTGATTCCCCCTATATTGACTAGTTATTAAAATCCCTTCACTCAAATCTGGCTTTCTGGCTTCTAGGCTGAATCATACTCTTCTCTCTCCCTGGTAAATGACCTCACAGATGATATTCTACCCTTACATAAAGGCTGTATTCCCAGCCAAATACAGATATAACACTACCCAAATGAAGTATCCATACACCTATATTTAAATATATTTAGAGAGTAACAAGGCAGGTATGGAGGGAAATGGCATTTCATCATATACAATGTTTCTCAAAGTGTAGTTCCAGAATTATGTATAGAAGAACCTCTTGCAAAATGAAAATTCCTGTGTACTACAAAAGATTAGAGTCAATGTTGGGATGAAACCCATAAATCTGCATCTTTATAACACACCAGATGATTCTTATGTAACTGAAAGTTCGAGAGTCCCTCGAATAAAGAATCAGGCAGAGGCACCTGGGTGGCTCAGTCATTAAGCATTTGCCTTCGGCTCAGGTCATGGTCCTAGGGTCCTGGGATGGAGCCCCACATCAGGCTCCCTGCTCAGCAGGAAGCCTGCTTCTCTCTCTCCCACTCCCCCTGCTTGAGTTCCCTCTCTCGCTGTGTCTCTCTCTCTCTCTCTCAAATAAATAAATGAAATCTTTAAAAAACATTAAAAAAAGAATCAGGCAAAATTAGATTATTAAATTCAGATTATGTTAACACAAAACACCTATTATGTGCCCTGAAGTATGCAATATGCTTTTACATACATGAACTCCTATCAACTTTACAGCAGCCCTGTCAAAAAGGTCTCATTTTGCTCTCAAGAAAATGGAGACATAGAGAAATAAAGTGATTTCCCAAGGCTATGGAGCTACTAGAGGCAGTTCCTAGAGTTAAAGTTTAAAGGGTAATGTGCTAGACTTAAAGAGAAGTGTGGGAGGAGGATGGGGAAATCAAGGAGTAGTAATTACCTAGACTCTGGAGCCAGCGTTGGCTGTATTAAAATCCCAGTTCTATCACTTCTAGCTCTGTGACCTTGTGAAAGTTCTTGAATGCTTCTGTACCTCAGCTTCTGAACTGTAAAATGGGGATAAGATCAAAACCATCCTCATAACTTTAAATGCATTAATATGAGTGAGGTACTTAGAGTAATACTCAGCATGTAGTAAGCTGTATATAAGTGGTAGCTATTATTATTATATTGCTTCATTTGTAATTGTGTACATTAGCTTCAGATCTCCTTCAGCAACAATTGCTATATCCAGAGACCTGACCTCCTGCTTCTCCACCACCAGCCTCCCTAAGGAACTGCTCACCATCAGTATATAAATCTCAAGGTTTCTTAAAAAAAAAACACAAACTTATGGCCTGCCAGATTCTCCATAATTAGAACATGTTTGCTTACTAAAAGCAGCAGCAGAGTTTGGTGTTCTAAGCATCACTAAACTCCTTATGGTAGAATCTTGAGAATGTTTCATAGAACTGACATATAAGCAAGCACCTGCACAATGGATAGGTGGGGAAAGGTGAAAGGGCATCACATACAAAATGCAATTATAACTGCTTTTTCCTCCTCCCCATCTGGGTAAGGGGGAGTTGGAGAATGGTTCATAATAGAAGCCATGCCTCTACACTTCTTCCTAATGGCAGAGGTTGGTACATCATGTAGAAAGAGCACTGGAAAGGAAGATTGGCCAGGGAAGGCAGTGCCTATTTTTCTCTACAGAACTAAAGCAGGACACATATATGCCCCATCATCCCATGCTGCTAACCCAGCTCCGCAAAGGATATGAAACTTCATAATTCAAATAACTACTTTCACAACAGCAAGGCATAGCTCCACCCAACTCAAATAGACATGCTCCAAGTTGCTGATGCCCAATAAGGGGCTGTTCTTCCTGGAAGAAACTTCAGGTAATGCCTATTTGCTTTTATCCCTTAGAGCCAAAAATTCAGAATCTTCACATTCCAGGGTTGGAAGGAACTTCAAAGATTATGCAGCTGAGAGGTCAAGTAAGATAAGGAGAGATTAACCATTGGCTAAGAAGCAATAGATGCTCAATAAATATTCATATATTTAAACTAAAGTGAATTACAGTGGGCTATCAGGCTTAGGAACACTACTTTGATAAAGAATGAGATGGGACTATAACACATTAAGACTATTTTTTGTTGGTTACTAAAGTGGATCCTCTTCCATCTGATTGTAATAATTCTCCAAATGAGATTGAAAAGCCTCAAATATAATATCATAAAGTCCTTTCAGTGTTCTAAGATGAAATTCACCTGTGCTATGAGCTGAATTTATTTATTTGTTGTCCATCTTCTCTTGGAAGGTAAATCTTTCTCTAAAAATTGTACTCTAGTTTTTTTTTGCAATGAGGGCACTGGTGGCATCTGGAGTAGGACAATTCTCTATCATATAACATCTTGCAATTTGAAGGACTTTTAGCATATCTAGGTCCTGCCTACTAAATGCCAGCAGCATGTTCCCCTCCTTCAGTTATTGTGTAACCAAAGAACCCCCATACACAATAACAAACACTCATTAGTGGAAAAGTACCTCTCCTGGTTGAGACTCAATCTATCATTTCCAGTTCGATGACTCTTTTGCTTTCTGTCTGACATCTGTTATCTTTACACCAGATGTTCCAAATTGTGTAGCTGATAAAGGCAACCTCAGGGATAATTTAGGTAGTGAAAATGAAGGGTGTGTATAGAGATGGTTTATTGCTGTTGGATTTTTGTTTTCTGTTTTAGGAGAGAGACAATCGGGAGTTGGATTTGGGACATGAATCTCAGTGGAGATGCTAAGTAGTTGGAAATATACCTGTTAGGAAAGGTGTTAAGGCTGGAGATATGTGTTGTCACCATAAAGATCATATTTAAAGTCATTGAGAAGACCACCTAGGAAGAGAATAGATCAACATAAGGGGTCTTAGGACTGATCCTAGAGGTACCCCAATATTTGAAAGGCAGGAAAGGAAATGAATGACAGAAACTGAGGGTGGCCAATGAGGCAGGAGAATAATTAAGAGAGAATGGGGTAACAGAAGCCAGGGGAAGGTAGAATTTCAAGAAGGAAAGGAAAATGAAGTTTCAGATGCTTCTGAAAAATCGGATATGATGAAGAATGAGACTTGACCATTAGATTTGATAAAGTTCTTTGGCAAACTTGACAAGTTTCAGTGCGGTGATGAAATTGAAAATCTGACTGCAATGGATTTATGAAAGAATGGAAGAGAAAGGGGAAACAGCAAGTATAGAAAACTCTTCTGAGAAAATGTGCTCTAAAGAGAAGTAAAGACATACTTAAGGAATCAGAAGGGAAATGTGTGGTCCAAGGAGTTGTTTTTAGTATTTTTAAGATAGAAGGTATTGCATCATGTTTGTCAACAGATGCAAATAATTCAGTAGAAAAGGAAATATTAGTGATGCAAGAGAGAAGTGAAACTTACTGGAGTGCTGTATAAGTGGAGGGATTAACATTAGAAGTGCACACAGTTCAAAGAAATAGGAGTAAGGCAGGTTATATGAGTACAGATAATGAGAGGTAAATGAAGTAGTGGGAGCATGAAAAAACCATCCAACAAAAAGTTAAACTGTTTAATTAAAATACAAACTTTGCAATAGTTGGCCTATCTGCAGCTTTGAGAAAGGTCATTGATAACTAGAGGTGACTCTGACACTGCTATAAAAAATAAACTTTTCTCCACCATTTAATGGGACTGGGATGAATGGCTGACCTGGTTTTTAACAGAAAGAGTAAAGTGTTTAATAAATCACTAAGATTTTAGGAAAATATTTAGAAAGCAACTTTGCCCCCATCATGGCCATGTCTCCAGCAATATGGCTTACAAAATAAAAATTCTAACATGCCCTCAATCCTGTCAATAACATCTCCCTGAACCAAGTTCTGTGCCAAGCCAGGGGTTTGAAAGTAAAAAAGAAAGGCTAGGAAAGGAAAATTGAGACAAAGGCAATCTACTCCCTAATGTATCAGCTCCATCTGAGCTTGTATTCTAGCAGAGAAAATAACACAAATACAAGAACAACTCATTTAGGATGAATGACTTACATACTAGGAGATTTATCACCCTTTTTTGGCTGAACCTCCACCTAGAGTATTAAACATTCACCCCTGGATATCCAGGCACAGTGGGAAGAGATCTGATTTAAAAGAAAATAGCATCAACAAATAAAGACCAAATTTCTCCCAGTCTCTCCAACTCTCTCTTTGGTCTCTCAAAATTATTTGCATATGCCCAGTTCTTCCAAGTTCCCAGTGAGTAGTACTCAATATAACTCATAGCCTCTGAAAGTAAAGACTTCTTCATGGTATTTCACTGCTGGCATGTTCAACTCCCATGTCATAGGCATAGTCTCATTACTGGACAGAACCAATCACAAATCTCCCTTCAATAATAAATTAGTCATCATTATCAGGCTCAGATAAATTTGTGTCTTCTCTTTGTTGGTCTACTCAGGTCTACTCTGAACAGTTTTACTCAGTTAATGTCTGCTCACAATTAAACAGGGTGTCAAGTCTTTACCAGAGAATTCTTTATATCCACAGGGGAACTTCCCAGGTCTATTTCTGCTATCTCTAGTATCTAGCCTGTTCTAGTGACTTCTCTCTCCCAACTCCCTGTCCTTAATGAAAAACATATTGAGTCCAGTTCTAAAAGTGACATTGTATCTCTCCTTCCATCACATCATGATAAGGTAATATGACTCCTTCACACTTCTTGACACAAGACTGCTGGTGAAAGAGACCTATTGTCAACCCAAAGGAACCATTATAAAATAAAAATCTCTAATCTATGTTACAACTCACAAGTTTTGACAAGTACCATGAAATAAACACCATGACAAGCACATGAAGAAGTATTATAGGAACATAAATATGGTAACCATTGCTGATGACTGGGAAAGGTTGAGAAGCCTTCATGGGAAAGGTGTCCCTGCATAATAGACAAAAATTAAGGGGTGCCTGGGTAACTCAATTAGTTGGGCATCCAGCTCTTGGTTTCAGCTCAGGTTGTGATCTGAGTCATGAGATCAAGCCCCACATGGGGAGGGAGTCCATGCTCAGTGGGGAGTCTGCTTGAAGTTCTTCTCCCTCTGCCCCTCCCTCTATTTGCTTTTTCTCTCTCTAAAATAAATAAGTAAATCTTTAAAAAAAAACACAAAAATTAAATAATCCATGATAAAAGGGAAAAAGATATTCACAAAAGAAGGGGGAAGTATACAGAAATATAAATTTGCAAGCAACAGTCCAGTTTGCCATAAATAAATAGATATAACAGATAAGTTGATAAAAGATAGATGGGGTGGTCACATGACTAGAATATTTGAAAGCCAGGAAATTGAATTTGGACTTTAAACCACACTGATAACATTACAGAACAGAGCTTACTATCATTATTTTATGGTAAGAAGCATTATGTTATAGTGTAAGGCACAAAAGGTCTAAGATTCATTCACTCTTGGTTCTATCTCTAGCTATCTGTGTGAACATGAGCAATTTATTTAACTCAGTTTATCCCACATATATATGAAGGAGTTAGACTGAATGGTCTTTAAAGGCCCATTTCTTGACACAATGTGATCGGAAAGGTCTAACCTATTTCCCTCGGTCAAGCCTATATGTGACATCTATTTATCTGCAGCCTATATTAAAGAGTTTTACTGAAGGCTTTAAGCTAATAACTTTGTGTTATCAAGAAAAAAATCTTTGAAAATAATATCTTAGAAGTACTCCCAACCAACATTGGCTGTAAAAGATTATCTGTAAAAAGAAGAAGTAAATTAAATTAGTTCAAAAACAACAATGTACTGTATGGTGACTAATATAACATAATAAAATTAAATTAAATTTAAAAAATTAGTTCTGGTTCCATACAAATTTTAGGATTATTCGTTCCATTTCTCTGAAAAAAGTTGATGGTATTTTGATAGGAATTGCATTAAATGTGTAGATTGCTCTAGGTAGCATTGACATCTTCACAATATTTGTTCTTCCAATCCATGAGCATGGAACGTTTTTCCATTTCTTTGTGTCTTCCTCAATTTCTTTCATGAGTATTTTATAGTTTTCTGAGTACAGATTCTTTGCCTCTTTGGTTAGATTTATTCCTAGGTATCTTATGGTTTGGGGTGCAATTGTAAATGGGATCGACTCCTTGATTTCTCTTTCTTCTGTCTTGTTATTGGTGTATAGAAATGCAACTGATTTCTGTGCATTGATTTTATATCCTGCCACATTACTGAATTCCTGTATAAATTCTAGCAGTTTTGACTTCATCAAGATAAAAAGCTCTTGTACAGCAAAGGAAACAGTCAACAAAACCAAAAGACAACCGACAGAATGGGAGAAGATATTTGCAAATGATATATCAGATAAAGGGCTAGTATTCAAAATCTATAAAAAACTTATCAAATTCAACACCAAAAGAACAAATGATCCAGTCAAGAAATGGGGAGAAGACATGAACAGACATTTTTCCAAAGAAGACATCCAAATGGCCAACAGACACATGAAAAAGTACTCAACATCGCTCAGCATCAGGGAAATCCAAATCAAAACCTCAATGAGATACCACCTCACACCAGTCTGAATGGCTAAAATTAAAAGTCAGGAAACAACAGATGTTGGTAAGGATGTAGAGAAAGGGGAACCCTCCTATACTGTTGGTGGGAATGCAAGCTGGTACAGCCTATCAGGAAAACAGTGTGGAGGTTTCTCAAAAAGTTAAAAATAGAGCTACCCTATGACCCAGCTATTGCACTACTGGGTATTTACCCCAAAGATACAAAGGTAGTGATCTGAAGGGGTACATGCACCCCAATGTTTATAGCAGCAATGTCCACAATACCAAACTATGGAAAGAGCCAAGATGTCCATCAACAGATGAATGGATTAAGAAGATGTGGTATATATATACAATGGAATATTATGCAGCCATCAAAAAACCCCCGAAATCTTGCCATTTGCAATGACGTGGATGGAACTAGAGGGTATTATGCTAAGCAAAATAAGTCAATCAGAGAAAGACATGTATCATATGATCTCACTGATATGAGGAATTCTTAATCTCAGTAAACAAACAGGGTTGCTGGAGTGGTGGGGGGGATGGGGTGGGTGGGTGCTAGACATTGGGGAGGGTATGTGCTATGGTGAGCACTGTGAATTGTGTAAGACTGATGAATCACAGACCTGTACCTCTGAAACAAATAATACATTATATGTTTTAAAAAGAGAGGGGGCGGAGATAGTAGGAAGGGAAAAATGAAGGGGGGGAGGGTCAGAGGGGGAGACAAACCATGAGAGACTATGGATTCTGAGGAAAAAAACTGAGGGTTCTAGAGGGGAGGGAGTGGGGGAATGGGTTAGCCTGGCGATGGGTATTAAAGAGGGCATGTATTGCATGGAGCATTGTGTTATAGGCAAACAATGAATCATGGAACACTACAGCAAAAACTAATGATGTAATGTATGGTGATTAACATAACATAATAAAATTTAAAAAAATAGTTCAACATTTTGAAACTAGGTGACAATTATTTTATAAAACAAAGAAACACACACACAAACAGGAAATATCTGCTGCCTCCTTGTAACTCAGAAAAAGCGGAAAGAATGGTCCAGTGGGAAAAGGGATGCAAAAGAGGCCAATATTAGAGAGATAATGTGGATTTCTAACTTGATACTATGAAATGAGCTCTATTATTTACCTCCTTGAAGGTCCAAATGCCCATTGAAATAATAGAAAAATATAAAGAAAATAATACATTACAATGAAAAACTACAAATAGAGGGAGAACAAGATGGCGGAGGAGTAGGAGACATGGATTTCGTCTGGTCTCAGGAATTCAGCTGGATAGGGATCAAACCATTCTGAACACCTACGAACTCAACAGGAGATCGAAGAAAAGAATAGCAACAACTCTCTGAACAGAAAAGCGACCACTTTCTGGAAGGTAGGACGTGCGGAGAAGAGAATCTGAGGCGATATTCAGGAGGATAGACGGCGGGGGAGGGGGCCTCCATCCGCCGCTTCTGGCAAGTGCTAGAGCCGCAGAGCACAAAATCGGAACTTTTAGAAGTCGGCAACGATGAGGGACGTCGCTCCAGTGGCTAAGCGAGGGGTGGAACCCTGGTGGGACAGTGTGGTCTCAGGAACCTCGGGATCACAGAAAGACCGGGGGTGCAAAGTGCAGCAGAGCTCCCAGGTATCAGAGCAGGGAAGCCGGCTGCAGAGACGGAGCCGAGGCGCGGGATCTCAGCTCAGGGTTGCCATAAACCATGATCCGCGGCACAGTTGGGCCACTGATACTCCAGCTGGGACCCAACAAGTGGCAGATCCGGGGAGACTCCCCTTCCTCCCCCAGGAGTGGCACAGGAGCGCACCGCAGGGATCTGCTGGGTTTGGAGACTCCACACTGAGTCAGGTGGCAGAAACAGAAATGCTCGGTCACAGGTCGGATGAGCACAGAGTACGGCTGGAGACCAAGGAGACAGGAGTGATTCACTGCTTTTCTCTGGAGGCGCACTGAGGAGTGGGGCCCCAAGTTTTCGGCTCCTCTGGGGCAGAGATTGGGAGGCCACCATTTTCACTCTCGTCCTCCAAAGCTGTACAGAAAGCTGGAAGGGAAAAAAAGCTCCTGAGAGCAAACCTGAGCAGATTACTTAGTCCGGACCCAGCAAGGGCGGGGCAATTCCGCCTCCGGCAAAGACGTTTGGGAACCACGGCAACAGGCCCCTCCCCCAGAAGATCAGCAAGAACAGCCAGCCAAGACCAAGTTTACCGATCAATGAGAATGGCAGCCCTCCAGCGCTAGGAAAATACTGCACATAGAATCCATGGCTTTTTTACCATGATTCTTTAGTCTTTCAAAGTTAATTTTTTTTAACTGTCTTTTTATTTGGATTTTTCTTTTTCCCTTTTTCAACCAACATCTTATCCCTTTTTTAAAAAACATTTTTATTTTTCATTTTTAGAGTCATATTCTACCCCTTCATAGTAGTTACCCTTATTTTTGGCATATATATATATATATATATATATATACATATACATATATATATACGTTGTTATCTCTTTAAAATTTTGAGATACAGTTTCTTCTAACAGATCAAAATATACCCTAAATCTCTAGTGTATAACTTTGTTCTAGTCTCCTGCCTGTTCATATTGTATCCCTTTTTTTCTTTTTTTTTTAAATCCTCTGCTTTCTTTTTTCAAACTTCTCAATTCCTTTTATAAAATTTTTTATAATTTTCATCTTTACATTCATATTCCATCCCTTCATTGTATCAACCCTTATTTTTGTACATATAAAAGTTTTTCTTTCCTTAAAGTTTTGGGAGACATTCCTCTAACAAAGCAAAATACCCCCAAAATCTAGAGTGTGGCACTGATCTATGCACCAGCCTGATCATATTTGATCATATTCTGTTTCTTTGGTTCTGTTTTTTTGTTTTGTTTTGTTTTATTCTGTTTTTGTTTGTTTAATCTTTTTCTTTTTTTTTCTTATATTTTTCGTTTTTCTTTCGTTCCCTTTCATTTCCCCCGGTTTCCGGTCTTTTCTGATTTGTTTAGAGTATATTTTCTGGGGACGTGGTTACCCTGTTAACATTTTGTTCTCTCATTCATCTATTCTCCTCTGAACGAAATGACAAGATGGAAAAAAATCACCTCAACAAAAAGAACAAGAGGTAGTGCCAGCTGCCAGGGACCTACTCGATATGGACATTAGTATGATGTCGGACCTAGAGTTCAGAATCATGATTTGAAAGATACTAGCTGGGCTTGAAAGAAGCATGGAAGTTATTAGAGAAACCCTTCTGGAGAAATAAAAGAACTAAAATCTAACCAAGTCGAAATCAAAAAGGCTATTAATGAGGTGCAATAAAAAATGGGGGCGCTAACTGCTAGGATAAATGAGGCAGAAGACAAAATCAGTGATATAGAAGACCAAATGATGGAAAGTAAAGTAAAAGTAAAGAAGCTGAGAAAAAGAGAGATAAACAACTACTGGATCATGAAGGCAGAATTCGAGACATAAGCAATACCATAAGATGAAACAACATTAGAATAATTGGGATCCAGAAGAAGAAGAAAGAGAGAGAGGGGCAGAAGGTATATTGGAGCAAATTGTAACAGAGAACTTCCCTAATGTGGGGAAGGAAACAGGCATCAAAATCCAGGAGGCACAGAGAACCCCCCTCAAAATCAATAAAAATAGGTCAACACCCCGACATCTAACTTGTAAAACTTACAAGTCTCAGCGACAAAGAGAAAATCCTGAAAGCAGCTTGGGAAAAGAGATATGTAACCTACAATGGTAGAAACATTAGATTGTCAATAGTCCTATCCACAGAGACCTGGCAGGCCAGAAAGGACTGGCATGATATATTCAGAGCACTAAATGAGAAAAATATATGCAGCCAAGAATATTATATCCAGCTAGGTTGTCATTGAAAATAGAAGGAGAGATAAAAAGCTTCCAGGACAAACAAAAACTAAAAGAATTTGCAAACACAAAACCAGCCCTACAGAAATAGTGAAAGGGGTCCTCTAAGGAAAGAGAGAGCTAAAAGCAACACAGACCAGAAAGGAACACGACAATATACAGTAACAGTCACCTTACAAGCAATACAATGGCACTAAATTCATATTTTTCAATGTTACCCTGAATGTAAATGGGCTAAAAGCCCCAATCAAAAGACACAGGCTATGAGATGGGATGAAAAAACAAGACCTATCGATATGCTGTCTGCAAGAGACTCATTTTAGACCCAAAGACACCCCCAGATTGAAAGTGAGGGGGTGGAAAACTATTTACCATGCTAATGGACACCAAAGGAAAGCTGGGGTGGCAATCCTTATATCACAAAAATTAGATTTTAAACCAAAGACTATAATAAGAGATGAGGAAGGACACTACATCATACTTAAAGGGTCTATCCAACAAGAAGATCTAACAATTGTAAATATCAATGCCCCTAACATGGGAGCAGCCAATTATATAAAGCAATTAATAACAAAAGCAAAGAAACACATCGACAGCAATACAATAGTAGTGGGGGACTTTAACACCCCCCTCACTGAAATGGACAGATCATCTAAGCAAAAGATCACCAAGGAAATAAAGACTTTAAATGACACAGTGGACCAAATGGACTTCACAGACATATTCAAAACAACCATCCCAAAGCAACAGAATACACATTCTTCTCTAGTGTCCATGGAACATTCTCCAGAATAGATCACATCCTAGGTCACAAATCAGGTCTCAACTGGTACCAAAAGATTGGGGTCATTCCCTGCATATTTTCAGACCACAATGCTTTGAAACTAGAACTCAATCACAAGAGGAAAGTCGGAAAGAACTCAAATACATGGAGGTTAAATAGCATCCTACTAAAGAATGAATGGGTGAACCAGGAAATTAAAGAAGAATTTAAAAAATTCATGAAAACAAATGAAAATGAAAACACAACTGTTCAAAATATTTGGGATGTAGCAAAGGCAGTTGTAAGTGTATAGCAATACAAGCCTTTCTCAAGAAACAAGAAAGGTCTCCAATACACAACCTAACCCTACACCTAAAGGAACTAGGGAAAAAACAGCAAATAAAGCCTAAACACAGCAAGAGAAGAGAAATAATAAAGACCAGAGCAGAAAGCAATGAAATAAAAACCAAAAGAACAGTAGAACAGATCAATGGAACTAGGAGCTGGTTCTTTGAAAGAATTAATAAGATTGATAAACGCCTGGCCAGAAATATCAAAAAGAAAAGAGAAACGACCGAAATCAACAAAATTATGAATGAAAGAGGAGAGATCACAACCAACACCAAGGAAATACAAACAATTATAAGAACATATTATGAGCAACTATATGCCAGCAAATTAGATAACCTGGAAGAAATGGATGCATTCCTAGAGATATATCAACTACCAAAACTGAACCAGGAAGAAATAGAAAACCTGAACAGACCTATAACCACTAAGGAAATTGAAGCAGTCATCAAAAATCTCCCAACAAACAAAAGCCCAGGGCCAGATGGCTTCCCAGGGGAATTCTACCAAACATTTAAAGAAGAAATAATACCTATTCTTCTGAAACTGTTCCAAAAAATAGAAATGGAAGGAAAACTTCCAAACTCGTTTTATGAGGCCACCATTACCTTGATCCCCAAGCCAGACAAAGACTGCATCAAAAAGGAGAATTGCAGACCAATATCCTTGATGAACATGGATGCAAAAATGCTCACCAAAATACTAGCCAATAGGATCCAACAGTACACTAAAAGGATTATTCACCACGACCAAGTGGGATTTATCCCTGGGCTGCAAGGTTGGTTCAACATCCGCAAATCAATCAATGTGATACAGTACATAAACAAAAGAAAGAACAAGAAACATATGATCCTCTCAATAGATGCAGAAAAAGCATTTGACAAAGTACAGCCTCCTTTCATGATCAAAACTCTTCAGAGTATAGGGATAGAGGGTACATACCTCAATATCATAAAAGCCATCTATGAAAAACCTCAGCAAATATCATTCTCAATGGGGAAAAACTGAGAGCTTTCCTGCTAAGGTCAGGAACGCGGCAGGGATGTCCACTATCACCACTGCTATTCAACATAGTAGTAGAAGTCCTAGCCACAGCAATCAGACAACAAAAAGAAATAAAAGGCATCCGAATCGGCAAAGAAGAAGTCAAATTCTCACTCTTTGCAGATGATATGATACTTTATGTGGAAAACCCAAAAGACTCCACCCCAAAACTACTAGAACTCATACAGGAATTCAGTAAAGTGGCAGGATATAAAATCAATGCACAGAAATCAGTGGCATTCATATACATCAACAACAAGATAGAAGAAAGAGAAATTAAGGATTCGATCCCATTTATAATTGCACCCAAAACCATAGGATACCTAGGAATTAAATCTAACCAAGGAGGCAAAGCATCTGTACTCAGAAAGCTATAAAATACTCATGAAAGAAATTGAGGACTACACAAAGAAATGGAAAAACCTTCCATGCTCATGGATTGGAAGAACAAATATTGTGAAGATGTCAATGCTACCTAGAGCAATCTACACATTCAATGCAATCCCCATCAAAATAACATCCGGTTTTTTTTTTTCAGAGAAATGGAACAAATAATCTTAAAATTTGTATGGAATCAGAAAAGACCCCAAATACCCAGAGGAATGTTGAAAAAGAAAAGCGAAGCTGGTGGCATCACAATTCTGGACTCCAGCTCTATTACAAAGCTGTCATCATCAAGACAGTATAGTACTGGCACAAAAACAGACACATAGATCACTGGAACAGAACAGAGAGCCCAGAAATGGACCCTGAACTCTATGGTCAACTCATCTTTGACAAAGCAGGAAAGAATGTCCAATGGAAAAAAGACAGTCTCTTCAACAAATGGTGTTGGGAAAATTGGACAGCCACATGCAGATGAATGAAACTGGACCATTTCCTTACACCACACACAAAAATAGACTCAAAATGGTTGAAAGACCTCAATGTGAGAGAGGAGTCCATCAAAACCCTAAAGGAGAACACAGGCAGCAACTTCTTCGACCTCAGCTGCAGCAACTTCTTCCTGGAAACAGTGCCAAAGTCAAGGGAAGCGAGGGGAAAAATGAACTATTGGGACTTCATCAAGATAAAAAGCTTTTGCACAGCAAAGGAAACCGTCAACAAAACCAAAAGACAACCGACAGAATGGGAGAAAATATTTGCAAATGACATATCAGATAAAGGGCTAGTATCCAAAATCTATAAAGAACCTATCAAATTCAACACCCAAGGAACAAATGATCCAATCAAGAAATGGACAGAAGACATGAACAGACATTTTTCCGAAGAAGACATCCAAATGGCCAACAGACACATGAAAAAGTGCTCAACATGGCTTGGCATCAGGGAAATCCAAATCAAAACCTCAATGAGATACCACCTCACACCTGTCAGAATGGCTAAAATTAACAAGTCAGAAAAGGACAGATGTTGGCGGGGATTCGGAGAAAAGGGAACCCTCCTACACTGCTGGTGGGAATGCAAGGTGGTGCAACCACTCTGGAAAACAGTATGGAGGTTCCTCAAAAAGTTGAAAATAGAGCTACCATACGATCCAGCAATTGCACTACTGGGTATTTACCCCAAAGATACAAATGTAGGGATCCGAAGGGGTATGTGCACCCTGATGTTTATAGCAGCAATGTCCACAATAGCCAAACCATGGAAAGAGGCAAGATGTCCATCGACAGATGCATGGAGAAAGAAGAAGTGGTATATATATACAATATAATATTATGCAGTCATCAAAAGGAATGAGATCTTGCCATTTGCAGTGACGTGGATGGAACTGGATGGTGTTATGCTGAGCGAAACACGTCAATCAGAGAAAGACATGTATCATATGACCTCACTGATATGAGGAATTATTAATCTCAGGAAACAAACTGAGGGTTGCTGGAGTGGGTGGAGGGTGAGGGATGGGGTGGCTGGGTGATAGACATTGGCGAGTGTATGTGCTATGGTGAGCACTGTGAATTGTGCAAGACTGTTGAATCACAGATCTGAACTTCTGAAGCAA
The DNA here is from genome assembly GCF_037043125.1 of Eumetopias jubatus. Lineage (NCBI taxonomy): Eukaryota > Metazoa > Chordata > Mammalia > Carnivora > Otariidae > Eumetopias > Eumetopias jubatus. Next base: position 1,101,943 of record NW_028274817.1, on the reverse strand, counting down.
ATAATGCAATATATGTTAAGAAAAGAAAGGAAGATAGCAGGAAGGGAAGAATGAAGGTGGGGAAATCGGAGGGGGAGATGAACCATGAGTGACGATGAACTCTTACAAACAAACTGAGGGTTCTGGGGGGGGTGGGAGGATGGGTTAGCCTGTTGGTGGGTATTGGGGAGGGCACGTTCTGCATGGAGCACTGGGTGTTATGCACAAAGAATGAATCATGGAACACTACATCAAAAACTAAGGATGTAATGTATGGTGTTTAACATAACAATAAAAAATTTAAAAAGAACTACAAATAAAGGAACCATCATTAGAAAAAAAAGCCTGAAGAATTTTTACAAGATAGAAAGCAAGTATAATATTGATGGTAAAACCAGAGCGTAGACTATATGATGTAAAAATAAGAAGAGTAGGGAGACGACTATTGAAGAGGTAAGAAGAAGTTACAAGCAGTGGGGAAGCAAAAGCAGTAAGCATAAGCAGGCATAGAAAAATCATCGTGGTGACAAAATCTTGGAAAAAAACTGAAACAATTTTCTACACCTCCCAACACCAATACAAATACCAAGATATGTATAAGGACTACCTGGATACAGTATTTTGACCCTAGCCTCAGTTATAAGTTTTGAAAATATGGAGTATATTCCATGATGAATTTCTATTATGTGTACTGGGACTACAGTGACATCTCCCAGTATCAACAAAAAATGGGGGGATATGTGGAAATACAGTTCTGAATAGGAGTTCAATACACTAAAGCATTCTATTCCAGGATGGAGACTTCCTTACTTTGGCAATAATAACAATAATGATGATCTCTGGCTTGCCAGGCAGGTTTATAACAAAGTACACTGGAGGGAGGACTATCAGGCCATCCACTCACTTATACACAGGGAAAATTACTCAATCTTCCATTCAGTGGAGAAGCTTATTGAGACAATGTACCCTCCATAACTGCAAAAGAAATCCGTATCAGCTAGTACTGATGAACCAAGACCTTCTTTGGCGAATATAAATAGGCAATCAAGAATCACCAGATACTTGAAGAAAATGGTGATGAAAAACAAGAGAGAAGATGAACAAATTGAACAATTTTTCCCAAGAGAAAGAGATAATTTTTTAGAAAAAATTTAAAATGAGTTTATTTAATAACCTCATAGAAAGTCAACAGGAATTCGAAACAATAAAACAAGAACATGGTGCTATGAACCTGTATCGATCTGATTTCTAATAAATTAAAATACTTGTTAAAGTTTTAAAAATTCAACATAAAAGCAAAGTGGGGGGGGGGGAAGAAGATAGCAAAAGATTAAATTAATGACTTGGAAGACCTAACTAGGATATTCTCCCTGAAATCTTTAAGAAAGGAAAATAATATAACAATCAAGACAAAGACGATAGATGAAGTTGATTATTTGATTAATCCTATAATAATTTAAAATACTCTGCAATTAAAACTTCCCCACAGATAGAGCTTCCAGTCAAGATACCTTTGGTGAATTCAATCAAACAATTATAGAAGAAATAAGGCCAATATTACCTAACCTTTTTCTGCAAAGAGAAAATAAGGGAATACTTCAACTCATAAGGGCAACATAACCTTGATACCAAAACCTGATAAAAATGGTAAGGAAAAGAGAAGTAGAGGTGATACTTACTCATAAATATAGAAGCAAATGTCCTGAACAAAAGGTTAGCAAACTGAATAAAGGAATATACAAAAAAGATTTCAAAACATCATGACCAAGTTAAATCTATTTCAGAAATGCACAGGTGGCTAAAAATTTTCAAATCAGTGTAATTCATCACATTAACAAAATAAAGGAGAAGAATATATAGGTAAATGAAAAGTGTTCAATGATTTTAAAAAGTCTTAAAAACTAGGAATGGATAGGAACTTCTTTAATCTAATGAAGAGTAGCTACAAACAAATCTACAGCAAACATCATAGTTAATATAATCTTAGTAATTTTCCCTCTAAGATCAGGAGGGAGACAAGGATGACAACTATCTCAATTTTTAATCAGCATTGTACTAGGGGTCCTAGCCAATAAAAAAAGAAAGGAAAAAGGAGTACAATCGGAAAGGAAGAAATAAAATCATCATTCTCAGCATAAACGTGTACATATAAAATCCAAAAGAATCTATAAATTATTAGAATAAATATATTTAGCATAGTTTCTGTATTTCTACATATCAGCCATGAAAAATTATAAAATAAAATAAAAATTCTATTTACAATAGCATAAAAACTAAACTAGTTTGGAATAAATCTATCAATAGTTGACCTCAATAGGATATTGCCTTAATTGTGGGGATGAATTAGCTCTAGATTAAAGTCTGTTCTGGACTTGCCTAATAAAGCTGAAAAGCAAGGCTTGAACAGATCAAAAATTTTATAAGTAACTTTATCCCAGAACAAAATGTAAAAATATTTAAAGGAATACAAAAACAATCCAGCACACAATTTAGAACACAATGTCTGGCATCCAATAAAAATTAGTCAGCATGCAAAAAATAAAAACTATAATCCATTTTAGTTTTGATTTGCATTTCCCCGATGATAGGTGATGATAAGCACCTTTTCATGTGTCTGTTGGCCATCTGTACGTCTTCTTTGGAGAAATATCTGTTCATGACTTTGCCCATTTTTTAATTGAATTATTTGTTTTTTGGGTGTTGTTTTATAAGTTCTTTATATATTTTGGATACCAGCCCTTTATCAGACAATGAGGTATCACCTCACACCTGTCAAAATAGCTAAAGTCAACAACACATGAAACAATAGGTGTTGGTGAGGATGTGAAGAAAAAGAAACTCTCATGTGCTATTGATGGGAATGCAAACTGGTGCAACCACTGGAGAAAACAGTATGGAGGTTCCTCTAAGAGTTACAAACAGATCCAGTAATTGCACTACTGGGTATTTACCCAAAGAATACAAAATCACTAATTCAAAGGGATACGTGCACCCCTATGTTTATAGCAGCATTATTTACAATAGCCAAACCATGGAAGCAGCCCAAGTATCCATCAGCTGAAGAATGGATAAAGAAGAGGTGGTATATATATAAAATGGAATATTATTCAGCAATAAAAAATAAAATCTTGCCATTTACAATGACACAGATGGAGCTAGAGAGTATTATGTAAAGTAAAAATAAGTCGGTCTGAGAAAGACAATACCATATGATTTCACTCATATGTGGAATTTAAGAAACAAAACAAAGAGCAAAGGGAAAAAAAGAGAGGCAAAAGAAGAAACAGACTCTTAACTATAGAGAACAAACCGATGGTTCCCAGAGGGGAGGGTGTGGGGGGATGGGTTAAATGGGTGATGGGGATTAAAGAGTGCACTTGTCCTGATGAGCACAGGGTGATGTATGGAAGTGTTGAATCACTATATTGTATACCTAAAACTAATATAACATTGCATGTTAACTAACTAGAATTAAAGTAAAAACTTTTTAAAAAATCCTTAAAGATGACAAAAATCAACCCACAGAAAAAGAACTATAAATGACACAGATGATAGAATTAGTGGACAACATTTAACTATAGGAAACAAACTGAGGGTTGCTGGAGGGGAGATGTGTGGGGGGATTGAATAATTGGGCAATGGTCATTAAGGAGGGCATTTGATATAATAAGCGCTGGGTGTTATATGCAACTGATGAATCACTAAATTCTACCCCTGAAACTAATGATACACTATATGTTAACTAAATTGAATTTAAATAAAAATATTAAAAAACAAAAACAACAAAAAGAATTAGTAGACAAAGATGATAAAACATCAATTAGAAATATATGCCATACATACAAGAAGGTAGAGGAAAATATGAACATGATGAGGAAAGAAATAGAATATGTAGATCCAAATTAAAATTCTAGAGAAAAATATAATATCTGGGATGAAAAAAATCAAAGGATTAAATTAACAACAGATTTGGCATTGCAGAAAAAAACCTGCTAAACCTTCAAGCATAGCAATAGAAACTATCCAAAATGAAACAGAGGGAAAGAATATTTTAAAAAATGATTAAGACCACAATGAGATACTACCTCATACCAGTCAGAATGGCTAACAAGTCAGGAAATGACAGATGTTGGCGAGGATGCGGAGAAAGGGGAACCCTCCTACACTGTTGGTGGGAATGCAAGCTGGTGTGACCACTCTGGAAAACAGTATGGAGGTTCCTCAAAAAGTTGAAAACAGAGCTACACTCTGACCCAGCAATTGCACTACTGGGTATTTACCCCAAAGATGCAAATGTAGTGATCCAAAGGGGCACATGCACCCCAATGTTTATAGCAGCAATGTCCACAATAGCCAAACTACTGAAAGACCCTAGATGTCCATTAACAGATGAATGGATAAAGAAGATGTGGTATATTTATACAATGGAATATTATGCAGCCATCAAAAAATGAAATCTTGCCATTTGCAACGACATGGATGGAACTAGAGGGCATTGTGTTAAGTGAAATAAGTCAATCAGAGAAAGACAATTATCATATGATCTCATTGATACGTGGAATTTGAGAAAAAATGCAGAGGATCATAGGGGATGAGAGGAAAAAAACGAAACAAGACAAACCAGAGAGGGAGACAAACCAAAAGAGACTCTTAATCTCAGGAAACAAACAGAGTTGCTGGAGTGGAGGGAGGTGGGAGGAATGGGGTGGCTGGGTGATGGACACTGGGGAGGGTATGTGCTATGGTGAATGCTGTGAATGGTGTAAGACTGATGAATCACAGACCTGTACCTCTGATACAAATAATACATTATATGTTAATAAAAAATAATTAGAGTATTAGTGACCTATTGGACAACATCAAGTGGTTTAACATATATGTAACTGGAGACTGAGAAGTGAGTGAAATTATTTGAAGAAATAATGTCCAAAGTCTACAAATTTGATGAAAACTATAATCTCATAGATCCAAGCCCAATATTAAAAGTGGTTCTGCAAAATGGAAAACTTAGTTTGTGAATTCTGATTTTGATGAGGGATTTTTCTTTTCTTAGACACTTAATTCTATTCTGATACTAATTTATCAGATTGCTTTTGAGTATCATATAACACTACAATTCATAAGTTAAGATTCTTGGTATCTGGATGTCTGTTAGATGCTACTAAGAAAATATAGATGAGCTTGCTTTCTGAAAGCTTTTGGTGTGGTGCCAGAATAGCATGCTGTAGATACAACCAGCTGCTTTGTTACCTTTAAATTAGGCTTTTGTAAATATTAAAACTTAAGAAGATGGCAGGTGATGCCCCTTCAAATCTTCACCTGTTCAGATCAAACTTAACTAACATTGTTCTTCCTTTTACTTAAAAAAAGAGACTTATAGCTCAATGTCTTTTTCTGTTCATAATTTGCTACTGATAATGTATATGAATTTAGCATGCTGTGTAAGCTGTGTCCTAGTTACTGACCAGTTTGTGCAGTGTTATCTTGCTAAATAAAGTTAAAAGGAAGAGGGGTGACTAATATTCCATTGACTATGTGTACCACATCTTCTTGATCCATTCTTCTGTTGAAAGGCATCTTGGCTCCTTCCACAGTTCGGCTATTGTGGACATTGCTGCTATGAACATTGAGGTGCAGGTGCCCCTTCTTTTCACTACATCTGTATCTTTGGGGTAAATACCTAGTAGGGCAATTGCCGGGTCATAGGGTAGCTCTATTTTATGTCTTGAAGAACCTCCATACTGTTTTCCAAAGAGGCTATACCAGCCTGCATTCCCACCAACAGTGTAAGAGGGTACCCCTTTCTCCACATCCTTGCCAACATTTGTTGTTTTCTGCCTTGTTAATTTTTCCATTCTAACTGGTGTAAGGTGGAATCTCATTGTGGTTTTGATTTGAATTTCCCTGATGGCTAGTGATGTTGAACATTTCATGTGTCTGTTAGCCATTTGTATGTCTTCTTTGGAGAAGTGTCTGTTCATGTCTTCTGCCCATTTATTGACTGGATTATTTGTTTTTTGGGTGTTGAGTTTGAGAAGTTCTTTATAGATCTTGGATAGCAGCCCTTTATCTGTAATGACATTTGCAAATATCTTCTCCCATTCCATGGGTTGCCTCTTAGTTTTGTTGACTGTTTCCTTGGCTGCACAGAAGATTTTTATCTTGTTGAAGTCCAAAAAGTTCATTTTTGCTTTTGTTTCCCTTGCCTTTGGAGATGTGTCTTGAAAGAAGTTGCTGTGGCCAATGTCGAAATGGTTACTGCCTATGTTCTCACTAATGATGTACTACCTAACATTTAAAGAAGAATTAATACCTATTCTTCTGAAACTGTTCCAAAAAATAGAAATGGAAGGAAAACTTCCAAACACTTTTTATGAGGCCACCATTACCTTGATCCCCAAACCAGACAAAGACCCCATCAAAAAGAAGAATCACAGACCAATATCTTTGATGAACATGGATGCGAAAATTCTCACCAAAACACTAGCCAATAGGATACAACAGTACAGTAAAAAGATTATTCACCACAACCAAGTGGGATTTATCCCTGGAGCACTGGGTGTTATACGCAAACAATGAATCATGGAACACTACATCAAAAACTAATGATGTAATGTATGGTGATTAACATAACATAATAATAAAAAAAAAATTGGCCACAAGCAAGTTGGTCAATCTGATAACTGGGCAGAATGTTGATGGGTTGAAAAAAAAAAAAAACTAATGATGTACTATATGGTAGCTTACTGAACATAATTTTAAAAAATGAAAATCATAAGGAAGAGAGGAAAAAAGTAAAAGAGGGGAAAATATAGTTGTTTAAATAAAAAATAATGACGGCGTACTGAATATGGTGCTTGAAACATATATAGGAGTAAAATGTGCAACAAAAGTAGCACAAAAACTTGAGGAAAGAAATGGAAATACACTGCTGTATTGTTCTGACATGAAAAGTGGTATAATATTTTAAGGTAAAACTTCTGTTTAAAATTGTGCTGGAGGTGTTATCCACTGCAATAAGATTTAGGGAAAACAAGCCTAGAGCTTGAAAAGAAAAAAAAAATAAAAATTGTATTTATTAGCAGAAGACATGATCACCAGTGTAGAAAATTTTAGAGAATCCACAAATACTACTAGAACTAGTATGAATTATGAAAATATTTAGAGAGTATATAACATCAGTATACAAAATTAATTGCATTTCTATGTCCTAGCTATGAACACTTGGAAATTAATACACAAATTTAAAATTACCTTTAGAATACCATCCCAAAAATGAAAAATTAAATACTCCTAAATAGCATCCAGAAAATGTTCAAATGGAAAGGAAACACTTGACAATAGATATGCAAGACATGAAAAATGGAATTTACAAAGTCTTGTTGGGAGAAATCAAAGATGACCAAAATAAATGAAGAGATATACTGTGTTCACAGATCAAAAGTTTATTGTTAATATCGATCTATATATTCAATGCAATGCCAATCAAAACCCCAGCAAACTATTTTGTAGAAGCTGACAAACTGATTCTAACATTCATATGGAAATGCAGGGAATGTTAAATAACCAAAACAATTTTGAAAAAGAAAATAATTATAGTTATTTAAATAATTACTATAAAACTACAGTAATCAAAACAGTATAGTATTAGTATAAATATAAATATATAGATCAATAAAACAGAGTGAAGTATGTAGAAATAGAATCACACATATATAGCCAACTGACATACAGACAAAATGAAAAGGCAACGAAGTGAAGAAAGAATAATCATTTCAACAAAATGGTACTGGAATACTTAAATATCCTTATGCAAAAAAAGAACTGTGACCATTACTTCTCACCATATAAAAACATTAACTTGAAACCAATCACAGACTTAAATATAAGAGCTAAAACTATAAATGTTCTAGAAGAAAACTTAAGAAAAAATTTGAGTGACTTTGGAATAGGAAAATATTTTATAAATAGGACACAACAACCACAAATCTAAAAGAAAAAGTGATAAATTGGACTTCATTAAATTTAAAGGTGTTTTTCTCTTCCAAAGATGCTGTTAAGAAGACTAAGAGAAACTTTTTACAAAAAACTTGGAAAAAAGTATATATATCTGACAAGGGAATTGTATAGAAACTGTATCAAACTCCTACACTTCAAGAATAAAAAGGCAAACAGCCTACTTCTTTAAGTGGGCAAAATATTTGAATTCTCACTTTACCAATATGCATGAATCTCATAAATTTCACATTGAGAGAAAGCAGCATGAACCAATATAGTAAAATATATACACTGTGATTACATTTATATAATGTTCAAAAAACAAGCACAACTATACTATATTGTGTAGGCATGCACATATGTATGGTAAAACTGTAATGAAAACAAAAACATTCTAATCAGAAAATTCGGGATATCGGTTTCTTCTATGAAAGAATTAGAGGGAAATTATTTCCAAGGGACATGCAGTGAACTTTTAGGGTGCTGCTAATATTCTATCTCTGAGCTGAATCATGATTATACAGGTGTTAGCTTTATAAACACAGGCATTTGCTCTTTATAAAATTGATGAAAAGAAAAATTTTAAGTAACCACAATAGAATAAAAATAGAAAGTGAAAATTAACCAGACACTAGAGAATAAAAAAGAATAAGGAAAACTTAATAAATGTATCAAAATGAACAAAATGTTATCACAGGAAATGGCAGAAGAGGAAACTTGTTCCACAAAAGTCCTTGTTCCACAAAAGCAACAGATAAACTGGCTAAAACCTCAGAACCAACTTTGCAAGACTCTATAAACTAGACAAAAACTTAACAACAACTAGAGGAAGAATTTAAAAATGTTTTCGATTTGCATTTCCCTTATGATTAGTGATGTTGAACATCTTTCATGTTGCCCATCTGTATGCCTTCCTTGGAAAACTGTCTACTCAGGTCCCCCTAAATAAATATATGAAAGAAAGAAATCAAAAGTGACTATAAGATTTTGGATCTGAACAACTAGAAGGTTGAACTTGCCATATATTAACAAGGGAAGATTATATAAGAAATGTGTTTGGGAGTAAGGACAGAAATTCGGTATGCAGTACATTTATTCCTGCTATAACACAACATTCCAGGGGGGAAAAAATCAAATTGTTCAAGAGAGCTTAAAGGTGAAAGGACTAGGGTAACATGATAACACATTTGTACAAAAGAATTCCTGTGCGTAGAACTGCTGTATGTAACAGAGCACATACAATTCTAATTTTGTTAAATGCTGCCTGATTACCCTCTGAGGTTGTATTTGTTCACGTTCCCATATGTAATAATACCTGCTTTCCCAATCTTTTACTAACACAGTATGCTATCAAACATTTTCACCCTTCCCAATCCAACAGTTGAAAATAATACAATTGCAATTTTATTTCTTTTATTAAAAGACTTCATTTATTTATTTGAGAGAGAGAGAGAACACAAGTGGGAAAGAAGGGCACAGGGAGAGGGAGAAGCAGACCCCCCCCCCACTAAGCAAGACGCCTGATGTGGGGTTCCATCCCTGGGGTCATGACCTGAGCTTAAGGCAGAAGTTTAACTGACTGAGCCACCCAGGTGCCCCTATAATTGCAATTCTAATTTGCATGTTTCTTTAAATAAGGTTGAGCATCTTTTCTTATGCTTAATGATCAGGGACAACAGATAGAACTGGATCTTTCCAGGGAGCCCTGATTTAGTAGATTAGACAGGCAATTTCTTTTTGTCTTAGGTCCCCACTCACTCAACCAGTATTTATTTTTTTATTTTATTTATTTTTTTATTAATTTTATTTTATTATAATAATCACCATACATTACGTCATTAGTTTTTGATGTAGTGTTCCATGATTCATTGTTTGAGTATAACACCCAGTGCTCCACGCAATACGTGACCTTCTTAATACCCATCACTGGGCTAACCCATTCCACCCCACCCCCGCTAAAACCCTCAGTTTGTTTCTCAGAGTCCATAGTCTCTCATAGTTCATCTCCTTCTCTGATTTCCCCCCTTCATTGTTCCCTTCCTATGATCTTCTATTTATTTAACACATAATGTATTATATGATTCAGAGGTACAGGTCTATGATTCATCAGTCTTACACAATTCACAGCGCTCACCATAGCACATACCCTCCCCAATGTCTAGCACCCAGCCACCCCATCCCTCCCACCCCCGACCACTCCAGCAACCCTCAGTTTGTTTCCTGAGATTAGCAATCTCTTACAGTTTTTTTTCCTTCTCTGGTTTAATCTTGTTTCATTTTTTCCTCCCTTCCCCTATGATCCTCTGTCTTGTTTCTCAAATTCTGCATATCAGTGAGATCATATGATACTTGTCTTTCTCTGATTGACTTATTTCGCTTAGCATAATACCCTCTAGTTCCATCCACGTTGTTGCAAATGGCAAGATTTCATTCCTTTTGATGACTGCATAAAATTCCATTGTATATATACACCACATCTTCTTTAACCACCCATCTGTTGATCGATATCTTGGCTCTTTCCATAGTTTGGCTATTGTAGACATTGCTGCTATAAACATTGGGGTGCAGGTGCCACTTCAGATCACTACATTTGTATCTTTGGAGTAAATACCCAGTAGTGCAATTACTGCATTGCAGGGTAGCTCTATTTTCAACTTTTTGAAGAACCTCCATACTGTTTTCCAGAGTGGCTGCACCAGTTTGCATTCCCACCAACAGTGTAAGAGGATTCCTCTTTTTTGGCATCCTCGCCAATATCTAATTTCCTGACTTGTTAATTTTAGCCATTCTGATTGGTGTGAGGTGGTATCTCATTGAGATTTTGATTTGGATTTCCCTGATGCCAGCTGATATTGAAGATTTTTTCATGTGTCTGTTGGCCATTTGGATGTCTTCTTTGGAAAAATATCTGTTCATGTCTTCTGCCAATTCCGTGATTGGATCATTTGTTCTTTGGGTGTTGAGTTTGATAAGTTCTTTATAGATTTTGGATACTAGCCCTTTATCTGATATGTCATTTGCAAATATTTTCTCCCATTCTGTCGGTTGTCTTTTGGTTTTGTTGACTGTTTCCTTTGCTGTGCAAAAGCTTTTTATTTTGATGAAGTCCCAATAGTTCATTTTTGCCCTAGCTTCCCTTGACTTTGGTGTTGTTTCTAGGAAGAAGTTGCTGCAGTTGAGGTCAAAGAAGTTGCTGCCTGTGTTCTCCTTTAGGATTTTGATGGACTCCTGTCTCACATTGAGGTCTTTCAACCATTTGGAGTCTATTTTTGTGTGTGGTGTAAAGAAATGGTCGTTTCATTCTTCTGCATGTGGCTGTCCAATTTTCCCAACACCGTTTGTTGAAGAAACTGTTTTTTTTTCCATTGGACATTCTTTCCTGCTTTGTCAAAGATGAGTTGACCGAAGAGTTCAGGGTCCATTTCTGGGCTCTCTATTCTGTTCCATTGATCAATGTGTCTGTTATTGTGCCAGTACCATACTGTCTTGATGATGACAGCTTTGTAATAGAGCTTGAAGTCCGGAATTGTGATGCCGCCAGCTTTGCTTTTCTTTTTCAACATTCCTCTGGCTATTTGGGGTCTTTTCTAGTTCCATACAAATTTTAGGATTATTTGTTCCATTTCTTTGAAAAAAGTGGATGGTATTTTGATAGGGATTGCACTGAATGTGTGGATTGCTCTAGGTAGCATTGACATCTTCACAATATTTGTTCTTCCAATACATGAGCAAGGAACGTTTTTCCATTTCTTTGTGTCTTCCTCAATTTCCTTCATGAGTATTCTATAGTTTTCTTAGTACAGATTCTTTGCCTCTTTGGTTAGATTTATCCCTAGGTATCTTGTGGTTTTGGGTGCGATTGTAAATGGGATCAACTCCTTAATTTCTCTTTCTTCTATCTTGTTGTGGGTGTATAGAAATGCCACTGATTACTGTGGATTGATTTTATATCCTGCCACTTTACTGAATTCCTGTATGAGTTCTAGCAGTTTTGGGGTGAAGTCTTTTGGGTTTTCCACACAAAGTATCCTATCATCTGCAAAGAGTGAGAGTTTGACTCCTTCTTTCCTGATTCAGATGCATTTTATTTCTTTTTGTTGTCTGATTGCTGAGGCTAGGACTTCTAGTACTATGTTGAATGGCAGTGGTGATAGTGGACATCCCTGCAGTGTTCCTGACCTTAGTGGGAAAGCTCTCAGTTTTTCCCCATTGAGAATGATATTCGCTGTAGGTTTTTCATAGATGGCTTTTATGATATTGAGGTATGTACCTTCTATCCCTATACTCTGAAGAGTTTTGGTCATGAAAGGAGGCTGTACTTTGTCAAATGCTTTTTCTGCATCTATTGAGAGGATCATACGGTTCTTGTTCTTTCTTTTATTAATGTATTGTATCACGTTGATTGAGCTGCAGATGTTGAACCAACCTTGCAGCCCAGGGATAAATCCCACTTGGTCGTGGTGAATAATCCTTTTAGTGTACTGTTGGATCCTATTGGCTAGTATTTTGGTGACAATTTTACATCCATGTTCATCAGGGATATTGGTCTGTAATTCTCCTTTTTGATGGGGTCTTTGTCTGGTTTTGGGATCAAGGTAATGCTGGCCTCCTAAAATGCGTTTGGGAGTTCTTCCATTTTTATTTTTTGGAACAGTTTCAGAAGAATAGGTATTAATTCTTCTTTAAATGTTTGGTAGAATTCCCCTGGGAAGCCATCTGGCCCTGGGCTCTTGTTTGTTGGGAGATTTTTGATTACTGCTTCAATTTCCTTACTGGTTATGGGTCTGTTCGGGTTTTCTATTTCTTCCTGGTTCAGTTTTGGTAGTTCATAGGCCTCTAGGAATGCATCCATTCCTTCCAGATTGTCTAATATGCTGTCATATAGTTGCTCATAATATGTTCTTATAATTGTTTGTATTTCTTTGGTGTTGGTTGTGATCTCCCCTCTTTCATTCATGATTTTATTTATTTGGGTCATTTCTCTTTTCTTTTTAATAAGTCTGGCCAGGGGTTCATCAATCTTGTTAATTCTTTCAACGAAACAGCTCCTAATATTGTTGATCTGTTCTACTGTTCTTTTGGTTTCTATTTCATTGATTTCTGCTCTGATCTTTATTATTTCTCTTCTCCTGCTTAGTTTAGGCTTTATTTGCTGTTCTTTCTCCAGTTCATTTAAGTGTATGGTTAGGTTGTGTTATGGAGACCTTTCTTGTTTCTTGAGAAAGGCTTGTATTGCTATATACTTTCCTCTTAGGACTGCCTTTGCTGCATCCCAAAGGTTTTGAGCAGTTGTGTTTTCATTTTCATTTGTTTTCCATGAATTTTTAAAATTCTTCTTTAGTTTCCTGGTTCACCCATTCATTCTTTAGTACGATGCTCTTTAGCCTCCATGTATTTGAGTCCTTTCCGACTTTCCTCTTGTGATTAAGTTCTAATTTCAAAGCATTGTGGTCTGAAACTATGCAGGGAATGATCCCAATCCCTATCACTGTGTTTGGTACGGTTGAGACCTGATTTGTGACCTAGGATGTAATCTATTCTGCAGAATGTTCCATGGGCACTAGAGAAGAATGTGTATTCTGTTGCTTTGGGATAGAATGTTCTGAATATATCTGTGAAGTCCATTTGGTCCAGTGTGTCATTTAAAGTCTTTATTTCCTTGTTGATCTTTTGCTTAGATGATCTGTCCATTGCAGGGATGGGGGTGTTGAAGTCCCCTACTATTGTGTTGTTGTCAATGTGTTTTTTTGATTTTGTTATTAATTGTCTTATATAACTGGCTGCTCCCATGTTAGGGGCATAGATATTTAAAATTGTTAGATCTTCTTATTGGATAGACCCTTTAAGTATGATATAGTGCCATTCCTCGTCTCTTATTATAGTCTTTGTTTTAAAATCTAATTTGTCTGATATAAAGATTGCAATCCCAGCTTTCTTTTGATATCCATTAGCAAGATAAATTGTTTTCCACCCCCTCACTTTAAATCTGGACGTGTCTTTGGATCTAAAATAGTCTCTTGCAGACAGCGTATTGATGGGTCTTGTTTTTTGTCCAATCTGCTACCCTGTGTCTTTTGATTGGGGCATTTAACCCATTTACATTCAGGGTAACTATTGAAAGATATGAATTCAGTGCCATTGTATTTCCTGTAAGGTGACTGTTACTGTATATTGTCTCTGTTCCTTTCTGGTCTATGTTACTTTTAGGCTCTCTCTTTGCTTAGAGGACCCCTTTCAGTATTTTTTGTAGGGCTGGCTTTGTGTTTGCAAATTCTTTTAGTTTTTGTTTGTCCTGGAAGCTTTTTATCTCTCCTACTTTCAATGACAGCCTAGCTGGATATAGTATTCTTGGCTGCATATTTTTCTCCTTTAGTGCTCTGAATATATCATGCCAGTCCTTTCTGGCCTGCCAGGTCTCTGTGGATAGGTCTGTTGCCAATCTAATGTTTCTACCATTGTAGGTTACAGACCTCTTGTCCTAAGCTGCTTTCAGGATTTTCTCTTTGTCTCCGAGACTCATAAGTTTTACTATTAGATGTCAGGGGGGCGCCTGGGTGGCTCAGTTGGTTAAGCGACTGCCTTCCGCTCAGGTCATGATCCTGGAGTCCCAGGATCGAGTCCTGCATCGGGCTCTCCGCTCAGCGGGGAGTCTGCTTCTCCCTCTGACCCTCTTCCTTCTCGTGCTCTGTATCTCTTATTCTCTCTCTCTCTCAAATAAATAAATAAAATCTTTAAAAAAAAAAGATGTCAGGGTGTTGTCCTATTTTTATTGATTTTGAGAGGGGTTCTCCGTGTCTCCTGGATTTTGATGCCTGTTTCCTTCCCCAAATTAGGGAAGTTCTCCACTATAATTTGCTCCAATATACCTTCTGCCCCTCTCTCTCTTTCTTCTTCTTCTGGTATCCCAGTTATTCTAATATTGTTTCATCTTGTGGTATCGCTTATCTCTCGAATTCTGCCCTTGTGATCCAGTAATTTATCTCTCTTTTGCTCAGCTTCTTTATTCTCCATTATTTGGTCTTCTATATCACTAATTCTCTCTTCTGCCTCATTTATCCTAGCAGTTAGAGTCTCCATTTTTTACTGCACCTCATTAATAGCCTTTTTGATTTTGACTTGGTTAGATTTTAGTTCTTTTATTTCTCCAGAAAGGGATTCTCTATTATCTTCCTTGCTTTTTTCAAGCCCAGCTAGTATCTTTATAATTGTCATTCTGAACTCTAGTTCCGACATCTTACTAATGTCCATATTGATTAGGTCCCTGGCAGTCGGTACTGCCTCTTGTTCTTTTTTTTTTTTTTTTTGAGGTGAGTTTTTCTGTCTTGTCATTTTGTCCAGAGAAGAATAGATGAATGAGAGATCAAAATGTTAACAGGGTAAAAATGACCACAGAAAAATATACACTAATCAAATCAGAAGAGTCCCAAAACCAGGGGGAAAAGAAAGGGAAAGAAAAAGAAAAAAAAAAAGAATATGATCAGGCTGGTGAATAGATCAGAGCCACACACTAGATTTTGGGCGTATTTTGGTCTGTTAGAAGAAACTGCCTCCAAAAATTTTAAAGAAAGAAAAACTTATATATGTACAAAAGTAAGGGTAAACACGATGAAGGGATGGAATATGAATATAAAGCTGAAAATTATAAAAGGTTTTATAAAAGGAATTTATAAAATAAGAAGTTGGTTGAAAAAAGAAAGAAGAAAAAATAAGAAAAAAAAAGAAAAGGGAGAGAAGGTGATCAAGCAGGAGACTAGAACAAATCCATACACTAGAGATTTAGTGTTTATTTTAGTCTGTTAGAAGAAACCGTATCTCAAAATTTTAAAGAGAGAAAAACTTATATATATACCAAAAATAAGGTTAACCACAATGAAGGGATAGAGTGTGACTCTAAAAATGAAAATTAAAAAAGATTAAAAAATTTTGATAAGATGTTGGCTGAAAAAGGGAAAAAGAAAAATTCAAAAAAAATAGAAAAAGAAAAATATAAAGAAAAATTTAAAAATTAACTTTGAAAGAGTAAAGAATCATAGGGAAGATAGCCATGAATTCTATGTGCTGTATTCCCCGAGTGCTGGAGTTCTGGCGTTCTCACTGATGAGTAAACTTGGTCTTGGCTGGCTGCTCTTGCTGATCTTCTGGGGGAGGGGCCTGTTGTAGCGATTCTCAAATGTCTTTGCCCAAGGTGGAACTGCACTGCCTTTGTCAGGGGCCAAGCTAGGTAATCTGTTCAGGTTTGCTCTGGTAGCTTTTGTTCCCTGCAAGCTTTCCGTACAGCTTTGGAGGACGAGTGAAAATGGCGGCCTCTCCATCTCTGCCCTGGAGGAGGTGAGAACTCAGGGCCCCACTCCTCAGTGAGCCCCCAGAGAAAAGCAGTCAATCACTCCATTCTCCCCGGTCTCTGGCCGCACTCTGTACTCACCCAGCCTGTGTCCCAGCGTTTCTCTCTCAGGTACCCGACCCCATTTGGAGTCTCCAAAACCAGCAGATCCCTGTGGTGTGCTCCCGTGCCACTCCTCCCAGAGGAGGAAGGGGAATCTCCCCAGATCTGCCGCTTGTTGGGTCCCTGCTGGAAGAGCAGTGGCCTGACTGTGCCGCATATCATGGTTTATGGCAACCCCGAGATGAGAGCCCAGTCCTCTGCTCCGTCTTTGCAGCCAGCTTCCCTGCTCCAATACCTGGGAGCTCTGCCACCCTCAGGAACCCCCAGTCTTTGTGTGATCCCAAGGGTCCTGAGAACACTGTCCCAGTAAGTGTTTCACCCCCCGCTTAGCCACTGGAGTGATGTCCCTCAGTGGAGCAGACTTCAAAAGTTCTAAATGTTCTGATTTTGTGCTCTGCTCCTCTTTCACTTGTCAGTAACTGGCTGACAGAGGCTCCCTCCCACCATGGTCTATCTTCCCAAATATCCCCTGGGATTCACTTCTGCACACATCCTACCTTCCAGAAAGTGGTCGTTTTTCTATTCATAGAGTTGTAGCTATTCTTTTCTTTGATCTCCTATTGAGTTTGTAGTGTTCAGAATGGTTTGATACCTATCTAGCTGAATTCCTTGGACCAGACAAAATTTAGGTCTCCTACTCCTCCACCATCTTGCCCACTTCTCAACCAGTATTTAATGGGCTACTACTGCAGACCATACACTGTTGTATTGACTAAGGGATATAGTAGTAAACAAACAAACAAGGTCAGAACCTAAACTGGTCCCCATAGCCCAGATTCACAGAAACTCCAAGGGAGAAGTCTCAAATAATCTCTAATCCAAGATCACAAAGCAAAGATCAAGACTAGTGCCCAAGGCAGAGATCAAGCTTTCTGTTAGATGCTACAGAGGAAGATACAAAGATTTTTTTAATAGGCAAGTGGCATAAATTAGAGCTAAGCTTTAGAATGGTGAATCAACCCATGTGTTTGTGATTGAGGATGAAGGCAGGGCAGTGGCTGGTTCATAGCAAGCACTTAGTAAATATGAAAGGAAAAAAAGAAAAAGAAGGACCATCCAAGAGGGAAAAGTGGCTCCAGATACAAAAGCAGCCCTCTTCTTCACAGAACTCTGAATCAAATGGTCTTGTAGCATTTCCAAAGAGAAATGGAATACAGAGGAAACAGCTGCTAGAAGCTATGCTCATCTACTCTTCCAGGTCCCCTGGACTCTGTAATTTTCTAGACATTGCATGCAATTGGAAACTCTAGAACAGAGCTGGAGGTGTAATCCTTGTTTAAATTTTTTTTTTTAGATTTTATTTATTTGAGAGAGAGAGGCAGAGATAGTGAGAGAGAGAGCACAAGTGGGGAGGAGATGGAGAAGCAGGCTCCCCACAGAGCAGAGAGCCCAATGCAGGACTCGGTCCCAGGACCCTGGGATCATGACCTAAGCCGAACAATCACCTGTTTAAAGACAGATTTGGAGTCTTAAATAAATTCCTGCTGGTAATGTTCTCAGCTCTTACCCCGGGGACTGGTACAGATTTCCATTCAAGTATCAAGTGACCAAATATTCTGACGTATTTAACTCAAATTTGTCTGAACCAAGTTCCTCAATGATAATCTAACATGCAAATCAAAAGAGCAATGCTTCTTGGGAGGTTTTGTTGCTTTCTGCCTCCACTGGCAGTTCCCACATGTTTACAATTCCAGTCAATCAGGGAAATTGGTAAACTGTCCAATCAAAATAGAAAGCATTCAGAGGAGTTGAACAAGTTGGTGAAATAGAGGCTCCTGGACTTCCCTCCTCCCATGCACATGCCAAATGTACAGATACACATGGAGAAATTCCCCCTGAAAGAAACCCAGAAACTAGCTAAGCAACTTCTGTGTATCAGGTGAATGAGAAAATGCCTGTATCAAAATGGGTAGGAAAGGCTGAGACACACTCTCACCATAAATCCTGCTCAAGTAAAGTGCTATACAATTGGGAGGGAATCCCAGCCCCCAGCTTCTCCCTGAGAAGCAAAGGGTTTTGACTGCATATCTAATGCCCCATCTTTTAAGACTCCCATCCCCAAATGGGCCCCCCAAAACACCTACCTCTGAAAGCCAACAGGGCTTCCATCCATAAGACCTAGACAACTATAGCAAAAAAAAAAAAGCAGTTCTTATTGGGGGCAAGCAGGGCTCAGCATAGGTCCACCAGGTCTCCGCACAGAGAGAGCAGACAAAAATGCCCACCTCCCAGTCTTTCCTTAAAAGGGGTCTAACTGTATATTTTACAAGCTGTTGCCTGAAGGTATGGATCTTAACTTTAACATGCATTTAGAGGCTGGCTGCAATCCTCCCCAGAGATAGGGAAGCCAGTGGGAATTTCCCCTACCCCCTCCTTCCTGCTGGCTCAAATGATAAATACCAAGCCACCAGTATCTCCCTGGAAGGAGCTTATAAACAAATCTGGCACCCTACCTTTTGTAGCTGCCACCCAGGATGGTACCCAAATCACCTAGCTCTGACAGCCAACAGGGCTTGCATTCATGAGTCCTATAGGATATAACAAAGAAATTTTTAAATGGATGCAGGAGGACCTCCCCCATGGCTATTCCCCCAGGGCTCAGCACAAAGGGAGAAGGCAAAAATGCCCATCTCCCTGTTTCTCCTTGGAAGGGTCTCAACTACATACTTTACCAGCTGCTGCCTGAGAGCCCAGTTTCTAATCAGCCTGCATCTAGGTGCTGATTTCAATCCTCCTCTCTGGGACACTGATTGGTCTTGGCACACCTTCAACTACTGGAAACCACTAAGAACAAAGAAGGTGGCTTGACCAATCACACAGGTTTGAGAGACAACGAGGAACTCAGGTGAAGCTGATTGAAGAAATTCATCTACTACACAAGACCACTCTGTCAAGACTGGAAGAGATGGCTGTTTTATCTGATAGACAAAAACCAGCACAGAGAGTCAATGAAAATGAAGAAACAGAGGAATATATTCTAAACATAAGAACAAGAAAAATCTCCAGAAACCGATCTTAATGAAACAGAGAAGTGATATATCTGATAAAGTTCAAAATAACCATCATAAAGACATTCATGGAAGTCAGGAGAAGAATTCATGAACAATCTGTGGAATGGGAGAAAATATTTACAAACCACAGAGCCAATAAATGGTTGGTTAATATCCAATATACACAAGGAACTCATATGATTCAATAGCAAAAAAACCAAACCAAACCAACCAACCAAACAAAAAAACCCAAATAACCAAATTTGTAAATTGGCAAAGGACCTGAATAAATATTTTTCCAAAGAAAACATACAAATGACCAGCAGTGCCCAAAAAACCTACAAAAGGCCAAGAAAGAAAGAAAGAAAAGGAAGGAAGGAGGGAAGGAAGGGGAGAAGAAGGAAGAAAAAGAAGAGAAGGGAAGGGAATTGAAGAGAAGGGAAGTGAAGAGAAGGGAGATGAAGAGAAGGGAAAGACAGAAGGGAAAGCTGAATTCAGAAACAGAGTAGAAAATGGTTGCCAGGACAGAGACTGGGAGGTGGGGAAAATGAGGAGAGGTAAAAGGGTACAAACTTTCAGTTATGAGTAAGGTCTGAGGATCTCATGTAAAACACCATGACTATAGTTGATAACACTATTGTGTAACTTAAATTTGCTAAGAGAGTAGGATTTAAATGTACACACACACACACACACACACACACAAAGGTAAATCTGTGAGGTGATGGGTGTGTTAATTAACTCAGTGAAGGGTATCCTTTCACAATGTATACATATATCAAATCATTATGTTGTACATTTTAAATATCTTATGATTTTATTGGGCAATTAGACTTCAATAAAGCTGAAAAATAGCAAGCATCTGATGGATTTAATCATTCAACTCTTGGCCAGTAACCCCTGGTAGGATCTCTGGAGGCTGAAGGTATAATTTGGAAAAACACTTTGCTAGGTTGTGTTGATGCCCGATCTTGCTCCCTGCACCCACCACCCACTTCGAGGTTCCATTGCAACCAGTTACCACCAATTCATAATTTACTAGAGCTCTGTTGAATTTTGAAAATCTTTAGTTTCCACAAACCTCCTTCTAGTCCTCATGAAATCCAACTATATAGCTGTTTTAGTGTCTACCCTGAGATTCCTGCTCATTTCTTCTCAAATCTTGACAGACAACCCCAAACCAATCCCTTCAATGTGTGAAGTTACCTGAACCACTATCTGTTATTGTAACAATAGGAGCCTGAAACAAAGTCCTTGCTCTACCATTTATTGGCTATTTGGGAATGAACCCATTACTTCATCACTAAACCAAGCAACCTGAGCAACACTTCAATGGTTGTGAAGAAAAAGTGAATTACCATTTATTTACTAAGTGTTTGTATGTGCCAGGCACTATATTAGGTGCTTTTAAAAGTTATCTCATCAACAGTGCAAAAGGGTTCCCCTTTCTCCATATCCTTGCCAACATCTGTTGTTTCTTATATTGTTGATTTTAGCCATTCTGATAGGTGTGAGGTGACATCTCATTGTAGTTTTGATTTGCATTTCCCTGATGATCAGTGGTGTTGAGCATCATTTCATGTGTTTCTTGGCCATCTGTATGTCTATTCATGGCTTCTGCCATTTTTTAATTGGATTATTCACTTTTGGGGTGTTGAGTTTTATAAGTTCTTTATATATTTTGGATATTAACCCTTCGTCAAATATGTCATTTGCAAATATCTTCTCCCATTCTGTAGGTTGCCTTTTTGTTTTGTCGATTGTTTCCTTTGCTGTGCAGAAGCTTTTTATTTTGATGCAGTCCTAATAGTTTATTTTTGGTTTTGTTTCCCTTGCCTCAGGAGACATATCTAGAAAGAAGTTGCTATGGCCAATGTCAAAGAAGTTATTGCCTGTGTTCTCTTCTAGGATTTTTATGGTTTCAGGTCTCACATTTATGTCTTTTGTTCATTTTGAATTTATTTTTGTGTATGGTGTAAGAAAGCGGTCCAGTTATATTCTTTTGCATATTGCTGTCCAGTTTTCCCAAACAATTTAGGTATTTACCCAAAGGCTAGAAAAGTACTAATTCAAAAGGATACATGTATCCCTATGTTTATAGCAGCATTATCTACAATAGCCAAATTATGGAAACAGCCCAAGTGTGCATGGACTGATGAATGGATAAAGAAGAGGTGGTATATATATATATACAATGGAATATTACTCAGCCATAAAAAGAATGAAATCTTGCCGTTTGCAATGACATGGATGGAGCTAGAGTATTATGCTAAGAAAAATAAGTCAGTCAGAGAAAGACAAATACCATATGATTTTACTCGTATGTGGAATTTAAAAAACAAAGCAAATGAGCAAAGAGAAAAAAGAGAGAAACAAAAACCAAGAAACACACTCTTAATTATGGAGAACAAATTGATGGTTACCAGAAGGGAGGTGGGTCAGGTGATAAGTGAAATAGGAGATGGGGATTAAGGAGTGCACTTGCGATGAGCAACAAGTGTGTTGTATGGAAGTGTTGAATCACTAAATTGTACACCTGAAACTAGTATTACACTGTATGTTAAATAACTGGAATTTAAGTAAAAAACTTTTTAAAAAGATAAAACCAGAAAGTGAAATTATAATAAATTCTTTTTCTTGATTTGGGTCCTTTCCCTTTTCTTTTGGATAAGTCTGGCCAGAGGTTTATCGATCTTCTTAATTCTTTCAGAGAACCAGTTTCTATTTTTCTTGATCTGTTCTACTGTTTTTCTGATTTCTATTTCATTGATCTCTGCTCTAATCTTTATTATTTCTCTTCTCCTGCTCTGTTTAGGTTTCATTTGCTGTTCTTTCTCCTGCTTCTTTAGGTGTAAGGTTAGCTTGTGCATTTGGGATTTTTCTACTTTTTTAAGAGAGGCTTGGATGGCTATGTATATCCCCCTTAGGACCACCTTTGCAGTATCCCATAGGTTTTGGACCAATGTGTTTTCATTCTCATTAGTTTCCATGAATTGATGAAGTTCTTCTTTAATTTCCTCATTGACCCAATCATTCTTTAGCGGGATGCTCTCTAACTTCCAAGTGTTTGAATTCCTTCCAAATTTTTTCTTGTGATTGAGTTCCATTTTCAAAGTACTGTGGTCTGATAACATGCAGGGAATAATCTCAATCTTTTGGTATCAGTTGAGATCTGATTTGTGACCCAGTATGTGGTCTATTCTGGAGAAAGTTCCATGTGCACTTGAGAAGAATGAGTGTTCTGTTGTTTTAGGGTGGAATGTTCTGTATATATCTACGAAGTCCCTCTGGTCCAATGTGTCCTTCAATGCTCTTGTTTCTTTGTTGATTTTCTTAGATGATCTGTCCATTGCTGAGAGTGGAGTGTTGAGGTCTCCCTATTAATGTATTATTATCAATATGATCCTTTATTTTGGTTGACAGTTGGTTTATGTAGTTGGTTGCTACCATGTTGGGGGTATAGATATTTACAATTGTTAGATTTTCTTGTTGGATAGACCCTTTAAATATGATATAGTGTCCCTCTACAACTCTTACTACAGTCTTCGGTTTAAAATCTAATTTTTCTGATATGAGAATTGCTACCCAGCTTTCTTTTGAGGACAGTTGGCATGATAAATGGTTCTCCATCCCCTCACTTTAAATATGGAAGTGTCTTTAGGTTCAAAATGAGTCTCTGGTAGACAGCATGTGGATGGGTCCTGTCTTTTTATCCAATCTGCAACCCTCTGCAGTTTCACGGGAGCATTTAAGGCCATTCACGTTGAGGGTAACTATTGACAGATATGTATTTAGTTCCATCATATTGCCTGTAAAGTCCCTGTATCTATAGATTGTGTCTGTTAATTTCTAGTCTATATTA
Organism: Eumetopias jubatus; assembly: GCF_037043125.1. Lineage (NCBI taxonomy): Eukaryota > Metazoa > Chordata > Mammalia > Carnivora > Otariidae > Eumetopias > Eumetopias jubatus. Next base: position 1,078,671 of record NW_028274817.1, on the reverse strand, counting down.
TTTTGGGGTCTTTCTTCTTTCATAGAATCCCCCTTAATATTTCTTGCAGGGCTGGGTTGGTGGTCACATATTCTTTCAGTTTCTTTCAGTCCCAGAAGCTCTTTATCTCTCCATCCATTCTGAATGACAGCCTTGCTGGATAAAGTATTCTCAGCTGCATGTTCTTCTCATTTAGTATTCTTGAGTATGTCTTGCCAGCCCTTTCTGGCTTACCAGGTCTCCGTGGATAGGTCTGATGTTATTCTGATGTTCCTCCCTCTGTATGTAAGAAATCTATTCCCCCTAGCTGCTGTCAGGATAGCTTCCTTGGCTCAAAGATTTGCAAGTTTCACTATTATATGCCGGGGTGTTTGTCTATTTTTATTGATCTTGGGAGGGGTCCTCTCTGCATCTTGGACATGAATGCTCATTTCCTTCCCCAGATTAGGGAAGTTCTCAGCTATGATTTGCTCAAATATAACTTCTAGTACTCTCTCTCTCCACCCCCTCGGGGATTCCAATAATTCTGACATTGGAATGTTTTATGGTGTCATTGATCTCTCTAAGTCTGTTCTCATGGGTTTCTAGCTGTTTATCCGTATTCTCCTCGGCTTCCTTCCTTTCTATCAGTTGATCTTCTAGATCACTAATTCATTCTTCTGCCTCATTTACCCTGTTAGAGTATCCAGTTTAGACTGCATCTCATTCATAACATTTTTTAGTTCAGCCTGATTCGATCTCATTTCTGCCCTTAGAGATTCTATATTGTCAGTAATGCTTTTCCCAAGCCTAGCTATTGACTTCATAATTGCTACCCTGAAGTCTATCTCTGACATCTTGCTTATATCCATGTCCATTAGATCTGTGGCAGAGGACATTGTGTCTGGTTCTTTTCTTTGTTGGGAGTTCCTCCTCCTAGTCATTCTGTTGAGGGATGGTTGAGGGAATATACAGAGTCCAAAATATCAACCCAGCAAAATGCACTTACAAAAAAATCCAAAGTGGTCAAAAGCTACCACAGATACACCATCAAAGCCAAGGTGATCCTCCAAAATAACAAAAAAGAAAGATAAAAGAGGAAAAAAGAAATTAAAAAGGGGGGGTGGGGAGAGAGATTATAATCTCTCGGGGTGGACACAGCAGGGTGATCTGCCTGTTCCTGCTTGATTTTTGGTCTGTGTGTTAGAAGACACTATATCCCAAATTGCAAAGAAATCGGAACTTATATATATATCAAGATAAAATTAAATAGAGTGAAAAACAGGCTAACATGGGGTATAAATCTATAAAACATATATGTGAAAAAGAAAATAAAAGTTAAGAAGCGACTTAAAAACATAGGTTGGGAAATACAAATCTATTTGAAATGGGAGCGGGGTTAAAAAAAAATAAGAAAAGAAACTGATAAAGAAATGTAAAATGTTAACCTGAAGTATAAGTGAGTCATGAGGGAACACCTGGAGCTCCCTATATTATTTCCCCCTGGCACTGGAGTTTTACAGTCCTGTGGGAAATAAGCTTAAGCTTACCATTCATCTGTTCTTCCAGTCTGTCTTCTGGGATGCGCCTGCTGTTTGGCTTCTCAGGTGTCTTTGCCTGGGTGGAGTGCCTCCCCCCCTTGTCAGGGGGATGGGCTTAATGTGAGTTGGTTGGCTGCATGGCTTTTGTTCCCTGGCCTCTTTCCACTTCTCTTTAGAGGGTGAGAGCAAATAAGGCCATGTGGGAATCTCCAGCCCAGAGCCGCAATGTTGTGGTCCACCCCCCTCAACAGATCCTCCAGGTCAATCCATCTCCTCCTCTGCCCGTAACAAACTCCATAGACTCGTGCATCTTCTGGGGGAGGGGCCTGTTACATTGATTCTCAAATGTCTTTGCCCCAGGCGGAATTGCTCCTCCCTTGCCAGGGGGCCAGGCTAAGTAATCTGCTCCGGTTTGCTCTATGTGGCTTTTGTTCCCTGAAGGCTTTCCATGCAGGTTCAGAGGATGAGAATGAAAATAGTGGCCTCCCAATCTCTGGCCCCAGATCTGAAAGCTCAGGGCCCCACTCCTCTGTGAGCCCTCAGAGAAAAGCAGTCAATCACTCCTGTCTCCCTACTCTCCAGCCGCACTCTGTGCTCACCCGGCCTGTGACAGAGGGTTTCTATCTCACATGACCCCATTTGGAGTCTCCAAACCCAGCAGGCTTCTGTGGTGTGCTCTTGCACCACTCCTCCTGGGGGAGGTAGGGGACTCTCCCCGGTTCTGCCACCTGTTGGGCCCCTGTTCAGAGAGCAGTCACCTGACTGTGCCACAGTTCACGGTTTATGGCAGCCCTGAGCTGAGATCCCACTCCTGGGCCCACTCTTTTTGGCTGGCTTCCTGGCTCCAGTATCTGGGAGCTATGCTGCACTCAGGCACCCCCAGTCTTCCTGTGACCCCAAGGATCCTTAGGCCACACTGTCCCAGCGAGGGTTCCACCTTCCTCTTAGCAGCCTGAGTGATGTCCCTCAGTGGAGCAGAATTCTAAAAGTTCTGATTTTGTGCTGTGCTGCTCTATCACTTGCTGGTAGCCAGCTGACGGAGGCACCCTCCCCCCACGGTCTATCTTCCTATATATCACCTTGGATTCACTTCTCTGCACCTCCTACCTTACGGAAAATGTTGCTTGTCTATTTGTAGAGTTGCAGTTATTCTTTTCTTTGATCTCCAGTTGAGTTTGCAGGTGTTCAGAATGTTTTGATAGCTATCCAGCTGAATTACTGGGACTGGAAGAAATTAAGGTCTCCTACTCCTCTGCCATCTTGGACTACACCCCCAAATTCTTTTTCTGAGCTACTTAAAAAATTGAAATTTAAAATAATGTGTTTTAATATACCTCCTCTTTACATTTTCAATATTTTTTTCAAAATCTTTCACATAATAGGAAAAATTAACTGTTAAAGATTAATTAAAGTAAAAAAAATCATTAAAGTATGTACATAATTGTAAAATTTTCCCCTTTGGGGATTCTGTATATATCAGCCATGCACATTCATGTCCCCCCAACTTGTTGGACTGGAAGGTCCCAATATCTCGTATATTCCTTTCAAAATTGCCCATGTGTTTTCCTCTCTCTTAATCTGTGCAGGAATTTAAAAAAATAAATAGAAAATAAAAATAAAAATTATCTCATTAAAGATTTTCACCATAATGTAAAATGCAAACAGTAACAGTTTAAAAATGTTAAGAAATTATTTTTGTGGGGTGTTAATGCTGCAATCCCTTCCTTACAACAGGAAAATTAGCAGAAAGCATTCCCATGGTGCCTCATACTTTTCTCAAAGTATGCTAACAAGAGGCAAATGATGATATTGCATGTGTCTGCATCCCTTCACTAGTGTTAAATAATCCAAAGGTAATTTAAGGTAAGGGGATCAGACCCTAATTGACAATGCTGATAAATGTGATGACTGACAGATTAAGGTGATAAAGATGATGGAAGTGCCATGCTTAGAAACAATTCTTATCCTTACCATGAGTCCTACAATATCTTGCTCCTGCTGACTTTTTCAAAACCTCATTATACTCCAAATATGGCAGTCTTATACACATGTACCAAGCAACTCCTACCTCAGTGCTTTCACCTTTGCTGTTTCCTCTAACTGGATCACTCCTTCCCTAAAAATCTTCATGACTTACTCTTACTTCATTGATATCTGTGTCCAAATGATACCTCCTTGGAAAAAAACTTTTCTGACTAGCTTTTCTAAAACAGAATGCCTTAGATCTCTCTAGCCCTTTACCCTGCTCTATTTTTCTTCATCACACTTATCAATATCCAACATTAAAAATCAAAATGCCTATCTCTCCCACTAATCTATAAGCTTAAATTAGGACAGGGATGTTGTCTTATTCACTGTGGCAACCTCCAAGACCTAGAATAAAGCCTGGCATGCAGCAAGTACTCAAAACTTTGTTGAAAGAATAAACAAATTGATGAATGATTTAGGTCTAGAGTCACATGTCAGGTTGAGTCACCTGAAACCTAAATATTCTTGATAATTTTCATATCATAATTAAAATAGAAGTATAGAACCAGATATGTTGCGAATAATACACAGGTTACCCATCCTTTCAATTTCTAGATTCTTCTGGAGATGTTTAATTTGGAAAATGAAATTGTCCCACATTAGTTTACTCAAAATAAACATTGAATAATTAAAATATCATGAATTCAAAATTCCAATGAACAGCAAAAAATAAAGCAAAGTTAAAAGAATTTGAACTACACAAAATAAACTAACTCAGATAGTCCTAATTTGTATTCAGAACACAGAAGAAAACATCTTAACCAAATGTAGTTATTTTCTTTCTCTAGTTGACCCACTGTACCCAGAGAATCTGCCAGCATGAATTCTAGTTGTGATCAGTAGGGTCAGAATGACATGCCAGAAAATCTGACAAATCAAAAGGAGTAACAGAAGTGGAGCCTTTTCCTAGAGGGCAAGGTAAGTATGTAAGAACAGGTATCTTTTTCAAAATATGAAACTACTTTCTGATTAAATATATATATGCTGCTCAGGAACCCCTAGGTTTCCTGGATTTTTTAAAAATCAAGAGCCTGTAATATTCTTACAATAATTTTAAGTTATCATGGATTTTATAAACAGGCATGAGCTTAAGCCAAAATCTCTCTCTAAACCAGCGAGGGGAAGTTGGCAAAGTCATATTAATTGTGAACTTTGGCCTTAATGAGATCACTACTTAATTTTCAAGAAATATAAATTTCAATCAATCCAATAAGTAGGTGTCTCTGTCACCCAGTTACCCCATTTCCCCCCATCTCCCCTCGAGCAACCCTCAGTTTGTTCTCTATGGTTAAGTCTCTTATGGTTTGCCTCCCTCTTTATTTTCATCTTATTTTATTTTTCCTTCCCTTCCCTATGTTCATCTGTTTTGTTTCTTATATTCCACCTATGAGTGAAATCATATGGTATTTGTTTTTACTTTTGACATTGGAACTTTGATGTCCAGAATGCTGTCCCAGTGAATATCTGAGCCATGCTGTTCTTCCTCTTTAACCCCACTGACCTCCTTGCTTTATCTGCATTTCACTCCAGCCATAAATAACCCTAAGCCAACTTTACTATAAAACGACATCTAACAATACTGACTATAACCTCTATCATGAGAAAACAAACATCCTATTATTGAATTTTCATAATTCTTGCAATACAGTTGCCATGGTTATATTCAGCTAAAGAATTACTATATGGCAAACCTATAACTAGAGGGCTTTTTAAAGACACTTTTATTGTATGTCATTTTGGGTGTCCAGTAATCAGGTATTGAAGAGTTTAGAAGTGTAAGAGACTTATTGAGGAGTAATGCTTGTGAAAGAAAAAAGGGAAAGAAACAGGATGAGAAGAAAATCCTTCCCACTGTGCTGCAGATCTGTGATCTTTGAAAGGAAAATAGGGAGGAAGAAATATTTGGTAAGGAGAGCTTTGGATCAAAGTGCGGGTCTGAGAAACTCTTGGGCCTCCCCTCAAGCACTGAGGCAGACCATAAAGGTGTTGCACCTGGAGGGTGCCAGCTTGTTAGTTTATAACCTCCCAGAAACTTTCCTGGTATAATCTGAAACTGGCCCCTGTACTCAGAGGGCAAAGAAAGACTGAAAAAAAGAGACAGGCCAGGTTGGTAGGTAGCAGTATTAATAAGCAATGGGAACTTACATATGAGCCTTGTCTTAGGCAGCAGCAAGATAAATGGATCCCTGCACCTACCTGCCAAATCTTAAAAATTTATAAAGAGGCCTTAACTGGGTTCAGTCACATATATCTGCAGGTGTTCCCAACACCATATCACTATCTCAAGGCTATGTTCCTGGGACAACCTCTGAGAGTAGAGTGGAAAATGCAAGTGGAACCCAAAATCCAAGGACAGGAGAGGAGGTAAGGAGGATCTGAGTGCCAGAGTCCAGCTTACAGATCAACTGGAGGTCAAGTCTTTTTGATGATGTTCCTCAACACAGATCACTGCACTCCTTGCAGATGACCAGCAAGTTATTTCTTAAAGGAAGATCCAAGCAATGCATCTCCATGGCTGCCACACCTGGAGATCAAATCTCACCTAGAAGTTATAGCCATTCATTGTTTCATTCATCTATGAGTGAAGCATGTCCTTTGAATTAGAAAACAGGGCTTAATGGGAGAGTCCTAGGTAGGTGACAGAGTTAGAATATGGACTTTTGTACATGTTCAAAACGAGAATACATTGACCAGTTTCTGAGAAGTGGAAAATAAGATGACTGACCACATGAAGATTAATTAGGGATTTGGGGACCAGGCAGAGGAACTATGAATACACGTACGCTTTTTAAGTCTTAATATTAGTTACTGCAGTTCAAAAAATTTGGGTTTGAGAACTATGTGCCATTGGTATTTTTTAACTGAAATTTTTATTGAGATAATTGTAGATTCTAATGCAGTTGCAAGAAATAATGCAGAGTTCCCAGGCACAGTTTATCTAGTTTCCTCCAACAGCAACATTTTGCAAAACTATGGTATAACATCACAACCAGGATACTGACACTGATACAATCCACCAATCTTATTCAGATTTCCTGTTTTATCTGTACTCATTTGTACGCACAAGTGTGTGTGACCACAATAATAGTCATGATCCTGAATAGTCTTATCACCACAAAGATTCCTCATGTTGCCGTTTTATAACCCTGCTTACTTTGCTCCCACATTCCTATCCCCATCCATAGCCTCTGGAAACCAACAATCTGTTCATCTCTCAAATTTTCTCACTTTGAAAATGTTATATACATAGAATAATCCATTGTCTGACCATTTGAGATTCATTTTTTTTCACTCAACATAATGCCCTTGAGATCCATCAAAGTTTTTGTCATGTATCAGAAGTGTATTACTTTTTATTGCTTAATCTATTTCATGATATGGATGTGCCACAGATTGTTTAACCATTTACCCATTGAAGGACACATGAGTGTTTTTTCCCCAATATTTGGCTATAAATATTCTTGTATAGATTTTTGTGTGAATATAAGTTTTAATTGCTCTAGGATAAATGCCCAGAGATGCAATTGCTGAGTTGGGTTGTAGTTGCATGTTTAGTTTTTTTAATAAACTGCCAAAATGTTTTCTGTAATGGCTCTGCCATTTTGCATTCCACCAGTTTCTCTGCATCCTCACTGGCATTTGGTGTTGTCACTATTTTTTATTTTAGCCATACCATGTGTAGTGATACTTCATTGTGTTTTCAATTTGCATTTCCCTAATGGCTAATGATGTTGAACATCTTTTCATGTGCCCATTTGCATTTTGACAGTTTCTGTACTGGATTCTCTGAGTATTTAGCCAAGTTAGTTTTTAAGAGACCAACATGATTCAACTAAACAAGAGAAGCCAAAGGAAGGAAGAGTAAGATCATATGACGTTGGAGTTTTAAAGGGGAATGTTATCCATTCCACAATCCTATTTAAACGTATCTTTCCATATTCATCTCACATTCTTCATCCAATTTAATCCACTTTTCAGAAAACAATTACCCAATGCTCTCTATACATACCCCAAACTTTCTGGCCTCTGTGTTTCTGCCTGGCTTATTTGTTTCTCCATTCCCAAACATTCAGATTGCAAGAATCACAAAGTGCCAGTTCAGATGCTGCCACCTCCATGGAATTTCCCTGGATCCCAGCAGCTGGAATTAATCTCTCCCTCATCTGACTTTCCTAAGAATATTCTAGAAAATTTTCAGTTTTTTTGCTTTGTATCATAGTTAAATGTCATATATATTAAATATCTAAATAGTCTGTGTATTCAGGAGTTAATGGCAACTAGACCAGGTCTTCTATCTCCTAGTCCAGTTGTCTTGCCTATATCAAGCTCCTCACATTAAACTGCAAATTGTTAAAGACCAAATCCAGGGTGTCCTCCTGGTAGGAAACAATCCTCTAATTATCCAGAGAAGTACCTCAGGGCCACACACCATTTAAAACACTTAAAATGTATGAATATTTTTAATGTAAATAAAACCTCAATACAACTGATAAAAAAATTAATGGGATGGAGGTTATGATATTACATAGACTAGTCTGAGAAGGCTTTCATGAAAAGAAAACATTTTATCTGACTGCATTTAACCTCTAATCTCTTTATTTCACAGAAATTTACTCTCTTCTCTTGCCTTGCTCTCTACATTTTCTTCCAGCTGAAAAACACTGTGAGAGAGAAGCCCTTCTACTCCCAAACTGTGGAAAGCAAGCTGAAGATAAACTCCTCCATTGTCAAGCTTTCAGCAGATCCTCTGTAAGAAAAAAAAAGTTATTCTTTATTGCCAGAGTCTTGTGTTATTAAAATGGAAACAATATACTGTTGGTGAGAGTGTATAGTAGTGTGACCTTTTAAAAGGTAATTTGAAATTCCTTTGACTCAGAAATTACACTTCTAGTAATTCATCTTCACAAATTTATTTGTCTAACAAATAAACACCTACTATGTGCCAGACACCGAGCTGAACACTGAAGAGACAGCAGTAAGCAACTCAAAGTTATAGTCTTATAGGGTTTTTATAGTCCAGTAGAGAGTGAGACCACAAGAACTGTCAGATGGTAATCAGTGCTTTGAAGGAAAATAAAGTATAGTTGTGTTCATTTTATTACCTTGTTCATAATCATTCATAACTTAAACATACATGGCATGCATTATTTTGCATGCATTTCACATGTATCAAATAATATATAACAAATGAAAGAGAAAGCATGATAAGGGGACTGGAGTGATGGGGGAAAGGAGGGATGTCATTATTTGTTGGGTGGACAGCCAAAGAACACTTCTTTGATAAGGTGACATGTCAGAGAGACCTGAAGCAAGTCAGGAGATGAGCCACACAGAAAATCCAAAGGTTCTGAAGAAGAAAGTAACTTGATGTGTTTAAGGAAAGGACATTGTGGCTGGAGTGGAGTGAGCAATAGGGAAAAGGATGGTCATGGAAGTGACAGGTATCCATATCCTGAAGGCCCGGATAGACCACGGTAAAGAAGTTAGATTCTAGCTAAGTGAGAGGGGAAGACATTGAAAGGTATTCATTAGGTTTATATAGCATAATAATCATAAACTGTTTGTTGTGTGGAGGACAGACTTTAAGAAAATAAACATGTAGAAATGTACAATTATGATCACTGTCTCTGCATTTAAAAGAATAGAAATAGTTCATATATCCATTAATGAGAATAAGTTAAAGAATTTTCTGGATCACTAGGCAGTCATTCAAAAGAATGAGGCAGAACCATATGTAATGATTTGGAAAGAGGCATATGATATACTGTTAAGTGAACAAAAAGCCAACTGCAAAACAAAATATCTGGTAAAAATCTTTGTTTACTTAAAAACAAAAAAGAAGAAAATATATAGGGCATGCACACACATGCACACATGCATGCACAGTTACACCTATTTATAGAGGCAGAGAAAAAACTAGAAGCACATGGAACAAACTGGTAAACTATGGTAGATAGAAAAATGGCTAAAAATATTCACATCGTAATCCTTGGTATCTGTAAATATGTTACCTTACATGGCAAAAATGACTTTGCAGATGTGACTAAGGTTGTGGCCCTTAATTAAAATAGAAAGATCATGCTGGCTTATCTGGGTAAACCCAATCTAAACACATGAGTCCTTAAAAGTGGAAAAAATCCAGATGAATCAAACAGATGGCAGTGTGAGAAGTACTTGACAACTCTTTGCTGGTTCTGAGAGGTAGAAAGCCATGTGAAAGGAACAGAAAGAGACTTCTGGTTGCTAAGGGCAGCCCCTGGAAGACAGTGAGTGATGCAAAGAGGACTTCAGTACTGCAAGACCAGTGAATTCTGTCAACGCCTGAATGAGCTTGCAAGCAGTTTCTCCCCTAGAGCCTCCAGAAGGGAATGCAGCCTGCCAACAACTTAACTTTAGCCTAGTGAGACCTGTAGCTGATTTCTGACATTTAGAACTGTACAGTAATAAATGTATCCTGTTTTAAGCCACTAAATTTGTGGTAATTTGTTACAGCAGCAATGAAAAACTAATACGTAATCTCTGGCAAGTAGGATTGGAAAAGGTTGGAGACTTCTATTTTCTATATTCACACAGTGTTAAAATTTTTACAAGACACAAAGGCAGAGAGAAAGATAGAGATAGATTAGACCAAATTGCTGGTCTCCACCCTAGAGTTGCTGAGTCAGTTGGTCTGGGGGGGAGGCTTCAGAGTTTGCATTTTTTTATTTAAATTCAATTGGCCAACATATAGTACATCATTTGTTTCAGATGTAGTGTTCAATGATTTATCAATTGTGTATAACACCCAGTGTTCATCACATCACATGCCCTCCTTAATGCCCATTACCCAGTTACCCCATCCCACCACCCACCTCCCCTTCCACAACCCTCAGAGTTTGCATTTTATTTTTTTATTATGTTAAGTTAGTCACCATACAGTACATCATTAGTTTTGGATGTACTGTTCCATGATTCATTGTTTGTGTATAACACCCAGTGCTCCATGCAATATGTGCCCTCCTTAATACCCATGACCAGGCTAACCCATCCCCCCACCACCCTCCCCTCTAGAACCCTCAGTTTGTTTCCTGAAGTCCAGAGTCTCTCATGGTTCATCTCCCCCTCTGATTTCTCCCCCTTCATTTTTCCCTTCTTTCTCCTAATGTCCTCCATGCTATTCCTTATGTTCCACATATAAGTGAAACTATATAATAATTGACTTTCCCTGCTTGATTTATTTCACTTAGCATAATCCCCTCCAGTTCCATCCATGTCAATGCAAAAGTTGGGTATTCATCCTTTCTGATGGCTGAGTAATATTCCATTGTATATATGGACCATATCTTCTTTATCCATTGGTCTGTTGGAAGGCATCTCACCTCCTTCCACAGTTTGGTTATTGTGGACATTGCTGCTATAAACATTGGGGTGTATGTGGCCCTTCTTTTCACTACATCTGTATCTTTGGGGTAAATACCTGGTAATACAATTGCCGGGTCATAGGGTAACTCTATTTTTAACTTTTTGAGGAACCTCCACATTGTTTTCCAAAGTGGCTGTACCAACTTGCATTCCCAACAACAGTGTAAAAGTGTTCCCCTTTCTCCACATCCTCTCCAACATTTGTTGTTTCTTGCTTTGTCAATTTTTGCCATTCTAACTGGTGTAAGGTGGTATCTCAATATGGTTTTGATTTGAATTTCCCTGATGGCTAATGATGTTGAACATTTTTTCATGTGTCTGTTAACCATTCATATGTCTTCTTTGCAGAAGTGTCTGTTCATGTCTTCTGCCCATTTTTGGACTTGATTATTTTCTGTACTTTCAATGTCATCCCAATCAAAATACCAATGGCATTTTTCAAAGTGCTGGAACAAACAATCCTAAAATTTGTATGGAACCAAAAAAGACCCCGAATCATCAAGGAAATGTTGAAAAAGAAAAACAAAGCTGGGAGCATCATGTTGCCTGATTTCAGGTTATATTACAAAGTTGTGATCACCAAGACAGCATGGTATTGGCACAAAACCAGACACATAGATCAATGGAACAGAATAGAGAGCCCAGATATGGACCTTCAACTCTATGGTCAACTAATCTTCGACAGAGCAGGAAAAAATATCCAATGGAAAAAAGACAGTCTCTTCAATAAATGGTGCTGGGAAAATTGGACAGCTATGTACAGAAGAATGAAATTCGACCATTCTTTGACACCACACACAAAGATAAACTCAAAATGGATGGAAGACCTCACTGTGAGACAAAAGTGAAAATGAACTTTTGGGACTTCATCAAGATAAAAATCTGCACAGCATAGGAAACAGTCAACAACAACAACAACAACAACAACAAAAAAGAGGCAACCCACAGAATGGGAGAAGATATTTTGCAAATGACACTACAGATAAAGGACTAGTATTCAAGATCTATAAAGAACTTCTCAAGCTCAACACCCAAAAAACAAATAATCAAGAATTTCCATTTTAAATGAGTTCCCAAGTGCTGCTGATGCTGTGGGTACAGGAACCACACTTTGAATACCAGTGGTTGAGAGAATGGGGTCTGGAACCAGACTTCCTAGAATCAAATTTTGGTTCCACCACTTATTAGCATTTTGGCCTTGAACAAATTATTTAATCTCTCTTTGTCTATAGTTTCTTCAACTATAAAATGGGAGTGATAATACTAGTGCCTACCTCACAAGCTTAGTGTAAGAATAAATATGAGTTAATACATGTAAAATATTTGGAACAGTGTCCTGCATGTAGTTAGAAGTAAGTAAATATTAAACCATTATTACTTTATCTATTTACTTAACCTGCAAACTTGTTTTAAATCATCCAGAATCCCTTCTTGAAAGCCATTCATGTTCTTTCCCAACTGCCTTTTTTTCACTTTCCATAATTTATACATCTTTTGATGAAAGTATCCTTAATAAAGCTTTTGTTGTATCCATCCTATTAACCTTTAGACCAAAACCTTTATAGATAGGCTTCTTTCTTCAGCAAACCTGGCCCTCACTGGGGTAATGAATACCTCCAGCTATAGACCAACAATTGCCCTTTCTCTTTTTCCTGCACCTTATCCTTGTAATAGCAAATCCCTCTTGCTCAGCCTTAATTACAGTAGTTTACTGATTGGACTGGTTCGTCCCACTCTGAATGTGCTCCAGAATTATTGTTCTGGTGAGGATTTGATGAAGAGACACTGAAATAACAAATGGTATTTACTTCAGCTTTTGCTAAACTAAATAGTTTATGCATCATGTTATGTCTTTTTTGTAAACTGCCTCCACTCATGTTCAAAAATATGTGGCTTATAAATAAATTCAATCAACAGACAAGGCACTTTCAGCTCCCATTTGTAAACTGAGCCCAACTGGTTTCTGCAAACCCCTTATTCACACCCTTCCCCTACCCAGCAGCCAGAGGCAGGCTCTTAGCCTAATTCTTTTTCTGTGACAACTTTGAACCCACAAAAATTTACATTGGGTGAGCCAAATTTTACTGGTAGTGAGTTAATTTACACAGATGATGGTCATGTATCCTCTGGCTCTCCAGCCTCTCTGCTGGAAAAGGCAGGAAGCTGTTTGCAAAAGGATATGGGGAGGGGTGAGTTCCAGATTTGCCCTGGCTCTGACTCCTGAGCCACACCCTGGCCTGGGACTCCAGTCAGAGCTTGGCTTCCTCATTAGCTCCAGAGCAGGTTCAGCCTTGCCCACTGACACTGCCAACTCTACAGCTGGACTTTTAACCCCTGTGCAGCTCAGATCCTACACATAACTGAAACAAAGCCACCTGACCCACTAGTTGGGGGATGAGAGAGAAGAGATTTATTTGCAGGTACTTTTTTAAATCTCAGGAGATCCACTTTGCAATTGCTTGTGTTGGCTTTTCAACCCAGAAAGCCTCAAATGTGTGCTAAAGCATCTTGTGAAAGTGCTAATGGGGAATGCAGCACCTCTGAGTTAGACTCTTCCAAATATGGCACCCTCCAGCAAGGAAGGAGGCAAACTCCTTACTGTGTGATAACCTCTGGGTTACTTTGTTCTCTGCAGGCAAGGTGGCTGTGACACAGCCTCCTAGCCTATGCACCCACCCACGGGGAAGCTGGTGGAAAATTCTATTGATAATAATAATAATAATAATAATAATATGTAATATTATCAATAATGTTATATGTAATAACAATATAATGGCATCAAATATAATTCATTCATTAATATTTTGCCTTCAGTGCCTTAACCCAGTAGGTCCCAACGTTGGCTAAATGTTCTTATCACCTGGAGAGCTTTGCCAATCCCCAGTGACCAGGTAGCACCCCATACCAATCAAATCAGGAGAACTCTGGGTCAGGAATGAGTGGGAAATATTTGTTAAAAATGATTACACGGCATAGCAAAAGTTGAGAACAACTACCTGAACCATTCTGGGCCCTAGCTAATCTGAGCAGCACCCTGTCCCTCATCTACCCCTTACCCTCCAGTCTGTGACCATCATGTTTCCACTACTATAGTGCATTCCCTAAATCCTGGCTCCAAATTTTTACCTTCTAACCATCAATGGATGCACAAGCCAAATGCCATTTCCTCCAAATTTACCCTGACCCCCTCTCCAAGTAGTCATTTCAAAAATAAGGGTCAGGCCCATAGATTTCATGAAAAGAGTATCACACATGTGACAGTAGACCTGGATGTGAGGCTTTACCACTATAGCAGAAATGCTAGTTATTAAGTTGATTTTGATTCTCCTCTTCTTTAAAAAAAAAAAAAACTAACTTGAGGCAACAATGTGCTCAGCTCAATAAACTAACCTCCCTTGTAAATGCGAGTGGCCAATAAGATGGAAATTCTAGCTGGCATTTCTCAAAAGGCTCTTCAGAGTGAATTGACTTCGTTTGGAGACAGGCACCATTTACCTCTCTGCCCCCCATCACGTCACAGCTGGAATTACAGTAACCCTCTTGGGCCTCTGAGGCACCACTGATGATGGAAGATGGCTCTCAGAAAGACAAAGCATACAGATGAGAAGCCAGGATCTCTGAGAACCTCCAAAGGCTGAGAAGCTGCCATGCTGACCCTGGACTGTCTAACACTATGGTGGGAAAAAAGAAACTTCTATCTCATTAGGCTCTTTATTAACAGGCAAACCTAACTCAAACTGGAACAAGCAGCTTCTGGCTGTGGGATCCTGAGCAAACCATTGTTTCTTTTGAGCTTTAGTTTCTTCAACTAAACAGAGAGAAAATAGAGTTGTGAGAATTATTTAGAATCACCAAACAGTTGCAGGAACTCAAGAGATTATAGTTGAACCTGTCTGGATCTTAATCAATTAATCTAATAAAATGTTCTCACTTTGTAGACAATGAAACTGAGCACTGAAAGGGGAAGTGATTTGCTCAAGGACACAAAAAATTAGTAGCAGCTGCAAGAGTTGAAACCAGGGCTCTTTTGATTTGGCGTCCAGCTTAATATATGTACAGAGCTCATACATAACTACCTTCAAATCATTGTAAGCAGTAATGAGAAAATATCGATTTAAAAAACATGATAGTAGATGATCAAACACAAAAGCTATTTAAACCATTGGGAATTGCTTTTAAGCTTGTAGCATGTGGGAGGTGATCTTACAGATAAATAACCAACAGCCAATTACCCCCACACTATGTATGGAAGTTTATTCTTCCCCCACTTATATGAAATTCCATCTACACACACACACATACATAGGGAGAGAGTCTTACTGATCTATTTTTCTATTCCTGTGCCAATAACTCATTGTGCTAATTATTAGTAAGACAAGCCCTTCCACCATGTTCTTTGTAAAATTTTTCTTGGCTTTTGTTACTTGTTTTCTCTTTCTAAGGAATTTTAGAATCAGCTTCTCAAGTTCTATAAAATATCTCACTGGGATATATATTGGAATTGAATTACATTTATAATTTCTAGAGAATTAACACTTTAATAATAGTGTTTTTATGTGCCAGGTAATTTCCTATGCATCTGGGGTACAATTGCAAAAAATATAGACATTTATAAAAAATTGAAAAAAGATATTTTTGCCCTCAATAAGTATATATTTTAGCAGAAATAGGCAGGCGATAAGCAATAAATAAATAAGTATATGGTCTAGCATGTTAAAGGGTAATAAATGTTACAGGAAAGAAAAAAGTGAGGAGAATAAGATGTGGAGGTCAGGAGAAGAGGGTACAGGTATATATATACATTATATGTATTACTTATATACATTACTCATGGAGCAGTATCTCATTTAGTCCTGCCTGTATAAAATAGACTTTCACGATTATCACCACTTTACAGGTAAAGGAAACTAAGGCATAAAGAGGTTAAGTAACTTGGCTAAGGCCCCACTGCTAGGAAGTCACAGATCCAGGATTTGAACTTGAGCAGTCTAAGCTCCAGATTCCTGGAGCCAGAGTCAGTATTCTTTACACTACATCCCATTCAAGCTCCAGGTATGCTTCTCCATTTATTCACATCTTTCTATCCATTATCAGTAATGTATAATGTTTCTTGTTAGGTTTCAATCTAGGTATTGACAATATTTCTTGCTATTGTGATGTGGAATATTTTTGCCATGATATATTCTAATTAGCTTTGCTAGTATATTATAAAGATATTGATTTTTATGTGGTAATCAGTCATTTCTTTGAGTGCTTATTAGTTCTAATAGTTTTCAGGTTGATTTTCTTGGATTTTATTATTAGAAATGCATATAATGTCAGTTTGCTTTTTTCCTTTCCAGTATGTTTTTATATTTCATTTTCTTTATCTTTCAGTTCTAAGTATTTGTTAATTTCCACTATGATTCCATTTTTGACCCATTGGTTATTTAGGAATATGTTGCTTAATTTCCAAATATGTGGGGATTTTCTAGTTATCTTTTTATTATTGATTTCTAGCTTAATTCTACTATGGTTAGACAATTTACTCTGCATGATTTGAATCCTTTGAAATGATTTATGGCCCAATATATGCTCAATTTTGGTAAATATTCCATATGCACTTGAAAAAAGTACATTCTGCCATTGTTAAATGTCATTTGCCCAAGCATGTTAACCATATTTACATGATGTTCTATGTACTTAACTGATTTTTTTTATCTGCTTATTCTTTTGGTAGTTAGTTTAGGGAATGCAATATGTATGGCTGAATTTTCAGAGTGTAATATGAAGTAGTACAGGGCTATGTAGGGCCTTAAAATACTTTAACCTCATTAACTCTCTCCTGCTACTTGTGCTATTTATGGTCAGGTATACATATAGTATTTATATGACATTGTTGTTTCTGTTTAACATAATCAATATTTATTTAGATTTTTCTATATAGTAATAATTACTTTTCCATTGCTCTGTATTCTTTTTAAAATCTACTGGCTTCCTCTTGGGATAATGTTCCTGCTGCCTGAAGAATGCTCTTTAAGGTTATTCCTTTAGTGCAAGCCTGTTGGTGATGAATTCTCTCAATTATTATTTTTTATTTGAAAATGTCTTTGTTTTGCCTTCATTTACAAAAGATGACCTCGTGAATACAGAGTTTCAAACTGGCAGTTATTTTATTTCATTACTTTCAATATGTCAGTTTGTTTGCTTCTGACTTCTATTATTTTTTGAGAAGTCATTATCAATCTTATAGTTTCGCCTTTGAAGAGAATATATCTTTTCTTCTTCTGGATGCTTCTAAGATTTTTGCTTTGTCTTTGGTTTTCAGAAGTTTAACTATGATGTGTGCAGGAGAAATTCTCCTTGAGTTCTATAGGACTTTGTAAATCTTTGGCTCCACATGTTTCAACAATTTTAGAAAATCTCAACCGTTATCTCCTCAAACATTGCTTCTCTCTTCCCCTCCTTATGAAATTCCAATCCCAGATATGCTAGATTTTTTTTCACACTGTGCCATACTTTCTTACCTTCATTTCTGTATTCTCTATCATTTTGTCCCTTTGTCCTTCAGTCTGAAAAATTTTTCTTTAGAATTATCTTCTTGCTCACTAGTATTCTCTTCAACTATATTTAATCAGTTCTTAAACCTATCTATTAAGCTCTCGATTTACTGATTTCCATTGAGTCTGACAAAAGCTCAGCCCAACTTCTTAGCCTCTTATACACAGGTTTTCAGAATCAGCTATTTCTTAGAATGGTAAAGCCCCACCAAATGCCAGACTCCCCTTCCTGAGTTTCCATTTTCTCTGGGATCTTGGCCCTGTAAATCTTTCCTGCCTTGTTAGCTCCCTGATGAATTCAGAGAAGTGTTTTGAAATATTTTGTCCAGCTTCTCAAGCTGTTCTCAGTGGAAGCTGTTCTTAATGGGAGGGTTGATATGGAATAATCTATTCTGCCATTAATGGAAGTGGAATTTCTCCATTATTTTGGGAGATAGCATAGTGCCTGAAGGACTTTGAACTGAGTCTGGCATGATAGTATGTACTCAATGAGTTCATGCTATTATTATACATAAAAGTAGCCTACAGTTCCTTTTTTGTTTTATCCTTGATCAATTTTTGTATCATTAGTGTGACAGCTTTGTAAAATGAGTTGGATGGCATTCCATATTTCTCTATCCTCTAGAACTCTTTATATAACATAGAGATTATCTGTTTCTTGAAGATTTGATAGAACTTACCTATAAAATTACTTGGACCTATTATGGTTATTTTTAGGGATAAACTTTTGCTTATGTTTTCAATTCATTATATAGTTATTAGTTATCTTATACAGGAATTATTCAGAAATTCTATCAGTAATTGGGGAATTATTTCTATTTAGGTTTTCTATCCCTTCTTGAAAAAATTTACAAAATTCCTAGCATATGTTGAATATAATATTATTTAATGAAATACCTTCTGGGTGTGTGGTTATACTTCATTTACCATTTCCAATATCATTTGTGTTTTTCTTGCTTTTAAAAATCACACCTGACCAATTTCACTTCATTTGATTTTTAGGAAAACAACTTTAGATTTTATGGCTCAAGTCTACTCTTGTGAAAAGCAGCATGTGTGGCTTTTGGCCTGATGTAGTTGGTTTAAAGCTCTATCTTCCTCTGCTTTGGTGATATAGAAGGCCACATGTTCCAGGTAGAAAAAGACATATGAGCAGTACTTAACCCACATCAGACTATGTGTGAGAAGTAAACCTTAACTTTATCTGGCCACTGAGCTATTTTTCTAGTGTATTAAGGACTTTTAGATTAAAAAAGGACATCTATTTAGCCCCTATCTTGATCTAACCTATACCTTTTGTCTAGTTATATTCTATATTCAGTTATATTCTTATATTCATTTTGTAACTGGACATAGATTTTTTTCAGCATCTTTTTTTTCTTCCAAATTTTCATTTAAATTCCAGTTAGTTAACATACAGTGTAATATTAGTTTCAGGGATAGAATTCAGTGATTCAACACTTCTATACAACACCCAGTACTCATTACAACAAGTGCACTCCTTAATACCCATCACCTATTTAATCCATCCCCCTGCCCACCTCCCCTCTGGTAACCAGCAGTTTGTTCTCCATAGTTAAGTCTTTTTCTTGGTTGGCCTCTCTTTTTTTCCCTATGTTCATTTGTTTTGTTTCTTAAATTCCACATATGAGTGAAATCATATGGTATTTGTCTTTCTCCGACTAACTTATTTTGTTTAGCATAATACTCTCTAGCTCCATTCATGTAATTGCAAATGGCAAGATTTCATTCTTTTTATGGCTGAGTAATATTCCGTTGTATGTATATACCACTTTTTTTATCCATTCATCAGTCATTAGACACTTGGGCTCTTTCCATTATTTGGCTACTGTTGATAATGCTGCTATAAACATCGGAGTGCATGTACCCCTTAGAATCTGTATTTTTGTATCCTTTGGGTAAATACCTAGTAGTGCAATTGCTGGATCATAGGGTATTTCTATTTTTAAATTTTTGAGGAACCTTCATACTGTTTCCCAGGGTGGTTGTACCAGTTTGCACTCCCACCAATAGTGTAAAAGAGTTCCCCTTTCTCCACATCCTCGCCAACACCTGTTGTTTCCTATGTTGATAATTTTAGCTATTCTGACTGGTGTGAAGTGATATCTCACTGTAGTTTTGATTTGTTTTTCCCTGATGATGAGTGATGTTTAGCTTCTTTTCCTGTATCTGTTGTCCATCTGTATGTCTTCTTTGAAAAAATGTCTATTCATGTCTTCACACTTTTTAACTGGATTATGTGCTTTTTCAGTATTGAGTCTTATAAGTTCTTTATATATTTGGACACTAACCCTTTATCAGTAACTTCGCAGGATACAAAATCAATGTAGAGAAATCTGTTGCATTTTCATACACCAATAATGAAGCAGTAGAAAGAGAAATCAAGGAATCAATCCCATTTACAATTGCACCAAAAGCCATAAGATACCTAGGGATAAACTTAACCAAAGAGGTAAGAGATCTGTATTCAAAACACTGTAGAACACTTATGAAAGAAATTGAAGATGACACAAAGAAATGGAAAAACATTCCATGTTCACAGATTGGAAGAACAAATATCATTAAAATGTCTATATTACCCAAAGCAATCTGCACATTTAATGCAATCTCTATCAAAATAGCACCAGCATTTTTCACAGAGCTAGAACAAACTATCCTAAAATTTGTATGGAACCACAAAAGACCCCAGATAGCAAAAGCAACCTTGAAAAAGAAAAGCAAAGTTGGAGGCATCACAATTCTGGACTTCAATTATATTACAAGCTATAGTGATCAAGACAGTATGGTACTGGTACAAAAAAAGACACAACTGTCAATGGAACAGAATAGAAAACGCAGAAATGAACCCACAACTATATGGTCAGCTAATCTTCAACAAAACAGGGAAGAATATCCAATAGAAAAAAGACAGTCTCTTCAACAAATGGTGTTGGGAAAACTGGACAACAACATGCAAAAGAATGAAACTGGACCATTTTCTTATACCATACAGTAAAATAAATTCAAAAAGGGTGAAAGACCTAAACGTGATACAGGAAACCATTAAAATCCTAAAGGACAACACAGGCAGTAATCTCTTTGACATCAACCACAGCAACTTCTTACTAGATATATCTCCTGAGGCAAGGGAAACAAAAGCAAAAATAAACTATTGGAACTTCATCAAAATAAAAATCTTCTGCACAGCAAAGGAAACGATCAACAAAGCTAAAAGGTAGCCTATGGAATGGGAGAAGATATTTGCAAATGACATATCTGATTAAGGGTTAGTATCCAAAATATATAAAGGGCATGGGATTTTTTTAAGTTTTTATTTAAATTCCAGTTAGTTAACATACAATGTAATATTAGTTTCAGGTGTACAGTATAGCGATTCAGCACTTCCTTACATTACCCAGTGCTTATCACATTTGTACTTCTTAATCCCCACCATCTATTTAAGAAACTGATGGCTACCAGAAGGAAGATGGGTGGGAGATGGATATGGATATTTTTTAAGAAACCAGGTAGTAAAAGTCATGTTGGCTTTATCATTTTAGTGCTCATCAAGGAAATGTGAACTTTGTAATTATATCTTTTTATTGACAAGTGAGAAAGTAGTGAGTTATAAACATGAAGTTCATACTATCACCACCATACCCTCCCAGCCTCATCACTGCCTTCAATTATGTCCTTGTTTCCTAATGACATCTCAGGCAGGTCTCGCAGCACTTAGGTCACTTGCAGCACAAAAAATTCCATTTCAGGCTAATTCAGTCAATTGCAAATTTTAATCTCAGAGCCTCCCCTCCTAAGCAAGTGCCCCCTAGGCTTTCCCAATAGAATTTGCAGTGAGAAAGACATTGCCCTTTGACAACTACCCCTCCCTCTTCTGAGTCTCCCTTTCTGCTTAGATATGCAAATTGTTTCTTAGTTCTATGGAATGTGTGCAAAGATAGGGCAATGTGTCCCTATTTATACAGTTATTCAGAAGCTGTTAATGGCAGAGTTGGTCCTTCAGCCACAGATACAACAGAAAATGTCTTATTCAACATACTTTAATTATATATATTCCAAAGAAATGCTTAAAAGGATAAAGAAATTTTACTCTTTTGAAAGACCACATACTCCTTAAAAAAAGAATCTTATATTCATACTACTGGTGATAGACATTTTATATTCCTTCATTTTGAGTTTGATAAATATTTATTAAGTATGCATGAGTTCTTGGTAGAGCTTAAGATTCTGGAATAGAGACCTGTCAATACAGACAAGGTACTTGTCCTCCAGGAGCTTACATTCTAATAAGGGGTAGACATACCAGAAACAAGTAAATAAAATCTGTGATAAGACAGGTAAATAAGATATGTGATAAGTGATATGGAAGAAATAAAACTGGAGGATGTGATAGAGTGAAGGGGAGTGTGAGGCTATTTTAGAGCTGTCAAGGAAGACTACTCTAAGAAAGGATATTTGAGCCAAAATCTGAAGCATAGCAAGGAACCAGGCTAAGGAAAGGGTCTGGGAAAGAGTTTCAGGCAAAGAGAATAGCAATTGCAATGTAATCTTGAGACTGGAATGAACTTTGCATAACAAACAACAAAGATCCAGATAGGCTTCATTTCCATGAAGGAGATGGTTGGCAAATTAGGCAGAAAATAGACCAGGTAGAGCCTTATAGGTTGTGGAAAGAAATTTGAATTTTATTTCAAATGCTATGAGAAACCTTTAAATGGTTTTATAAGAGGATAGAAATGGATGGTTTTTTTTTTAAAGGGTAATTCTGGCTGCCTATGAAAAATGGAATTTAAGGGAGCAAGGGAGGAGGCAGTGAGTTCCAGCCAGAAGCTTTTACCATGGTCCAAGTAACACATATGGTGGTTGGGACCAGGGTGGCAGCATTGGATATGAAGAGAAGTAGGTGAACTAAAGATATATTTTAGAGATAGATTAAGACACATTTCCTGTGGATTATGAGGAAAAGGCAGGAATCAAGGATGATTCTTAGGTTTGAGGTTTAAACAATTGGGTTGATAGTGGTACCACTTACTGGGGAGGATTGAGATGGTGGTAATCAAGAGTTCAGTTTGGGATATAATGTTTGAGATACCTTTGAGATATTTAAGTGGAAAAATCAGGTAAGCAGTTGGAATAGAGTTATAAATTGCATGCATACACAGAGATAATATTTATATCCATAGCACTATATGAAATCGTATAAGATTAAAGTGTAGTAAAAGGCCTGAGGTATAGGACACTCCATAATGACTATGATATTTCTATTCTAATTTTTGCAAAGCAGCTTATAAGGAAGAAGATCTCTGTAAAGAGGAAAACTTGGAGGAATTAACTCAATAGCGGTCTATGATATATTCACAGAATCAAGGAGAATTATCTTAATTTTCCCCTCAATTACAAGGGTCCATCTCTGACCTCAGAAGAATGCTGTAACTTTCACTCCAACAGTCAGAATGCTGAATACAAGGTCAGAGCCCTTTCACGTGCTGCAGATAGGTAAAAGAGAGTTAAATTTTTTTCACTGAAATCTGATGCAAAGCAAGTAAAAAAATTAAAATTTGTAACAAAGATGAGTAAGATGTCTAATTGTACCCAGGTGTTTGTAGTTCTCTAAATCTTGCTTTAAATTATATCCTGTTTATATTTAATATTTATGCCAATACTAGTTACTATTTATGCATAGTTGATTTAGTAAAGTGTTCTCACTCTATGGAAAAAATGTAAATTAGTAGAAAAGCATGATAATTCTCTTTAATTCTGTTTATCATACTGAGCTGTTCATGACATGATAACCATAAGCAAAACACACCTTCCACTTGTTGGCGGCTTATTCAAACTGCAGAGAGAACAGGGTGAAATAAACAGTTTCTGGAGTGTTAGCCTTACATAGCAAATGGTATATACAGAGATTGCAAATAGCATAGCAGTTAAAGAGTCGCCAACGTGGAGAAATATCATCAGACTAATAAGCCTTACAACAATTAGTCCCTTAGGGTAGAATTACTCTGCAAGTAACATGCATGTTGTTTTTTCATATTTGTCCAAGTAAATCACTGATACAAAAACAACCTTATCTTACCACTTCTATAAATAAATTCCACACCAATGAATGAAAGGATAGATTAATTAAATTAGCCATATCAATGTATTTTTTAAAGGCATTTGGTCCATCAAAATCCCAGTTCCTTATTTTTTGTATGAGAAAAAGATTTACAAAAAAATGACAGAGGTTAAATCAGAGGTAGATACAATAAACAGCAAAAGAAATGTATTTGATTTTTTTAATGTTTCAAAGAAGTAATATAATAACTGTTTGTGTAACTCCAGCACTAGTCACGTTATCAGGGACAGGAGGGGTGGTTCAGGTCATTTTTCATTTTTGTTATGGCTGTCAGGAAACTCAAAACCAAATCTGAATTTAAATCACAGCAATAATATCAACTCCTTTGGTAGCATATTTCTTCTTCCCTTGGTCCTCGTTTTCTATTTTTTGTTGTTGCGTAGGCAGTGGCATTTCAAAGAGCCAAAATGCCCACCTCTTCCAGTCTGGAAATCCCAACTGCTTTTCATCTGTCTTCTTCCCAGACTTGAGTTTACATTACAAAAGCTATTTGGAGGTATGCCGGCACCAGGTTTCTCTGCATAGTGTGAAGGTATGCTTGCTTTCAGGGGGATGTTCTCTGCCAAACGTGAAGATGGCCACAAATTGTACTGTAAGAGTTTGGGGTTAGGAAATCCATTCTGTAGATTCAGCGTGGTCTACTGAAATCTGAAGTGAAGGAACTTACGGAATCATTTATTTTACCTGGGCTTTTGATCAGGACACTATTAAACAATTGTTAGTGTGATGGTTTGTGTTACTTATTGAGAGCAGATACCTGTATGCTTTGGACACCAGTCAAGAAATTTGTAGACATAAGATCCAACAATCTCATTTCTGGGTGTATACCTAAAGGAATTATAATTAGGATCTTGAAGAGAAAGCTGTACTTACATGTTCATTGAGGCATTATTAACAATTGCCAAGACGTGAAAGCAACCCAAATGTCTATCAGTGGGTGAATAGATAAAGAAAATGCAATATATACATACAATGGTGAATTATTCAACCTTCAAAAAGGAAATCCTGCCATTTGTGACAATATAGATGGACCTGGAGAGCATTATGCTAAGTGAAACAAGCCAGACACAGAAGACAAATACTATATGATACCACTTATAATGAGGAATCTAAAATAGTAAAACTCATAGAAGCAGAAGATAGAATTGTGATTGCCAGGGGCTAGGAGTAGGGGGAAACAGGAGATGTTGTTCAAAGGGTACAAAGTTTCAGTTATGCAAGATGAATAAGTCCTAGAGATCTACTCTACATCATAGTGTCTATATTAAACAGTACCATATTGTATACTTAAAAACCTGCTACTAGGGTAGATCTTATGTTAAGTGTTCTTATCACACACACACAAAAAAATAATAATAAAGAGGGTGGAAGGAAACTTTTGGAGATGATAGATATGTTTATAACATCAATTGTGGTGATGGTTTTGAGGGTGCAAAGTTATCTCCAAACTCATCATGCTGTTTATATTAAATACATACTGATTTTTGTATGTCAATCATAACTCCATAAAGTTTTTTTTTAAGAGAGATTAGTAGGGCTGATACTTTATTATGAAACTTCATTTGGGAATTATGGTCAAGATTGAAGCTTTATTCTTGTCCTGGTCTTCTGTCACTGATCTCAACCCTAGCCTAAACCTCACCTCTTGTATTCCCCATTCCTGATACTCATGTTAGTCGTATATCCCCATTCTTCTCCACCCAGGATTAAAGCTTGGAAATATAAATGGTTTTCCCATATCAGCTCTCACATCTATTTTCTGCTTTGGATTTTTCCAAATCAGATGGGAAATAAGATGTAAGGAAGACAAATAGCCAATGGGAGGAGTTGGAGTTTAAGGAAATGAAACAAAAGTAATACAGAGAGAGAAGGCAGAAAAAGCCTCCCAGCATGTGTGATTTTGGGCAAAACTCTACTACTCTTTGCTTCTCAGTTTGCTTTTTTGTAAGATGGAGGTAGGTTTTTTTTTTAATCCCTAATTTTTACCTAATGAGTGTTGTAAATCCCATAAGATGACATATGTAAAAATATTTTGCAAACCATCAGGAGCCAAACCTATCTAAGGGGTTAGTGATGGAAGACTTACATAGGTACCAACAAAGTCACAACAAAAATGACATTTATTTTGTTTTTTTTCTTCATGTGCCACTTAGTTTCACATTCTTTATAGCCCAGTATTATCATCTAGAATATTTCTGTATTTATTCATCTAACAGTCTTTGATTTTCTTTATCTTTTTTTTTTTTAGTTTCTACTTCAAACTGATCTTTGTATGCAAACATGCCCTGGATTCCTCTTCAGGAGGCCAAAAAAAAAAAAATGAAGGGAATATGATTACTAGATTATTTGTGTTATGTTGCATGAGGACATACTGGTAATGTCTTAAATCCTTAAATGCATACAGTATAGGCCTGGGCCCACATATATGATTAAATATATAAGCATAAATGCATACATGCCTTCTCTCTGTCACACACACACACACACACACACACACACACACACACACACACCCCACAGTGAAGTCCTCACCCTCTTTTTTACACCTAGCACATCACACAGTACATGGTGACATAGTCCTTGGGAAGGAAAGTCTTGCAATGTAGGTCATGTTAATTTTTTCATCCAAAGATTATTTTACCCAATGAGATGCTCTAC
Source organism: Eumetopias jubatus (assembly GCF_037043125.1). NCBI lineage: Eukaryota > Metazoa > Chordata > Mammalia > Carnivora > Otariidae > Eumetopias > Eumetopias jubatus. Next base: position 1,052,407 of record NW_028274817.1, on the reverse strand, counting down.
CAATTTCACATGTTCTGTTTCTATTTTAATGTGAATTGAAACAGAACTAAATCATTTTAAGGCATCTGTTGATAGGCAGTTATCCAGCCACTTAGTTTCATGTTCTTCATAACCCAGTGTTAGCATTTAGAATCTTTTTGTGATCCATTTATGTAAGAGCCTCTCAGTTTTCTGTCTTTCTTCTACTTTCTCTTTCAAATTGATCTTCATAGGTAGACAGGCCCTGGGTGGTCACAGACTTCACCAGGAGACAAAATTGGGGAAAGGAGTCAAATGTTTGATTACTTTGTGTCATGTCCTATAAGGAAAAACCTATGTCAGTAATAATCCCTTGGATTTATACAAAGTGCTTTGAAAACAGCCCAAAGCTAGTTATGTAACCATGAGTGTCACTTTACTTCTCTGAATTTATTTCTTCATCTGTAAATGGCAGTAATATTGGTAATTTAAGCAGCTTATTTGGGGTAAAACCACTCAACCAATTAAAAATTGACCCAATAATTTTCTCATTTAGCCCCGTTCTCTCTACCTTGTCCATGAAAATATCATGAAGGACTTTGTCAGATGCCTTGCTGAAATCCAGATTCACTGTGCCCAACATTTCCTTGATCTACAAGAATAGTAAGAAACCTGATTGAAAACTTAAAAAGAGGATGTGAGGTTGTTTGGAGTGATCTGTGCTCCATATCCCCATGCTATCTTCTGCTGATGGTCACCTCACCCCACAAGTGCTCACAAAACATGCATTTCTACTTGGCCAAATTGTTGGAACTTAAGATCCACTGGTGAGTATTTTCTAAAAATGACTATTGTGGGGCACCTGGGTGGCTCAGTCGTTGGGCGTCTGCCTTCAGCTTGGGTCACGATCCCAGGATCCTGGGATCAAGCCCCACATCGGGCTCCCTGCTCCACGGGAAGCCTGCTTCTCCCTCTCCCACTCCCCCTGCTTGTGTTCCCTCTCTCGCTGTGTCTCTCTCTGTCAAATAAATAAATAAAATCTTTAAAGAAAAAAAAACTTTAAAAATGACTATTGTCTCATTTTTAAAATAAAATTAGTTTTTGCCCAGTTGTCACTTCTCAACAGTTTCTTGAAAATCCTCAAGGGAAGCTTACATCCAACAGGAGAGAAGAATTTGGAGGAAGCATCCCATAGATGTAAATTTCCATCCATTCATCATCTAACATCAGAGGACATTTTGTTCCTCCCAAGGAGTTTCATGGTCCTCCCAGGTCTGTGGCAGCACCACTGAGGATGTCCTGGGGAAACTCTCAAGTCACTGAGAAGGTATGTGCACAGTTATACTTTTCATTTTCATTTCAACTAACATTCATTGAGGGCCTACTTCATGCCAAGATCCTACAGACACAAAATAACTCTTTTCACAGACTTCACTGTCTAGAGTGAAAGATACATGAACAAATAAATATAACCCAATTGTAAGTGCATCTGAATTTACATAGTAGGACTATAGTTTCAGCTCCCCGTGTTTATGGACACTGTTATTTTAGCTAAGAATATGGCTGGGAATGGCCTGGTTTACTGCAAGACAGGACAAGCCAGGTGGGACCAAGACATGAAAATATGCTGGATTAATGAAACAAAACGAGTACATGACAGGCCCTTCTTTAGATTCTGGAAGACAATTTGATCTAGAAGGTAAAGGTGTCATATAGCGATAGCTATAGCTTAAAGAAGTAGGATGGCAAGGGTCCAAGCCTAAGTATGTACTGAGTATCCCAACAGGTGGCCCAAGTATAGTGATGGGAAATTTAGAGGAAGATAATGCTTATATTCCAAGGAAACAACCTTTCAGCATTGGGGAGATTCATTAGCAGGTATGAAGCCTCAGCCACCAGGCTAAAGTTCAAGGGAAGTTCTCTAGTTAGCAGCTGCCCTGCTTACAGTACAGGGCATTCTGAGCTAACAAAATTGACAAGCCAGTACAATCAGCCTCACTGCACATCTGAAAGGCTAGTGCTCCCCCATGGAATAGTACATTTCAACTCTATAACTACCTTCATATATGTCTTAAGACACCTCTTGAGTATGTAGTTGACCCTAAAGTTTAACTCCAATGACTGCATCCCCCATTCCTAAAGTCTGCCCCAAGTTCAAGCCCATGTGAATGTGTCCATTGAGAGAACATCAAAACTCTATATGATGGCCACCAAACCTATAGAATTATGGATGGGAAAAGAGGGGTAAGGATTGCATAGATTCGTGGTTTTCATTTGAAGGGTATGGGCAGGGGACTAGAAGAGGGAAAAAATGGGAGGGATGTGTAATTTGAATACATTTCCCCAAGTTCTTCTTTCTTATCTATGCATCCCCAACTGAGAATCAGTAGCATAGTTGAATAATTTTATTTTATTCAATATTGAAATCTCTCTCCTGTGGTATTGAACTGTTTGTGATATTTGGAGAAGGAACTAGAAAGATCATCTCAGCTGGACTGATATTCAGGAAAAGAAAATCCAATATCTTTTGAAACAATTAAAAACTCTGACTTTTACATACATACACCCATTTAGCAAGAAGTACTTAAAATCAAAGTGCTTACTGAGACTTGAGCACCATGACTCAGAATTTTCTTTCAACTAGAAATTAAGTCCCAATTGGAGGTCCATATAAGCACTGATGCACCACCTCTTACTCTCACCTCCAGTTTTCTGACACAATCACAGGGGCTGAAAATGTAAGGACATTTTCTGAAAGACTTAAGGGGCTTATAAACATCACAAAGCTACACTAAATCCAGATCTATTGGAAAGAGAGCTCCAGTAGCATTTCCTGGGGCTTGTTGGCATGAATGTACAGGCCTGGGAATAACCTCTGTGGTTCTGGCAGGGGGTAGGAAGAGTATTGATTGAAAGGCCTGAAGGGATCTGTGAGAAGGGGCAAGTGTATATTCTGCATTCTCATCTCCACTCAGGACACTTGGTACTAGCTTGTTACTTTCTCCTGAGCTAAGATAAGAGGTTTATTTTATTTTGTACGACATTTCTGTGGGTATTATACATTTTGAGAGTATTCTAAGGGCTTTTGAAGAACATTTATTTGACTGTACTTCCAGAAGCAAAAGTTCAAACTTAAAAATTAAAAGAAAAAAAATTTGTGTTCTCGTAAGATTGATATTAAGCATTAAGAGTGTTTTGGCAGAGGGGGAGGAGCAAGATAGCAGAGGATTAGGAGACCTAAATTTCATCTGGTCCCAGAAATTCAGCAAGATAGGGATCAAACCATTCTGAACACCTATGATCTCAACAGGAGATCAAAGAAAACAATAGCAGCAACTCTCTGAACAGAAAAGCGACCACTTTCTGGAAGGTAGGACGTGCGGAGAAGTGAATCCGAGGTGATACTCGGGAAGATAGACGGCAGGGGAGGGGGTCTCCATCAGCCGCTACCGGCAAGTGATAGAGCAGCGGAGAACACAATTGGAAATTTTAGAAGTCGGCTCTGCTGAGGGACGTCACTCCAGTGGCTAAGCGGGGGGTAGAACATTCTCTGGGCCAGTGTCGTCTCAGGACCCTCGGGGTCACAGAAAGACCTGTGCCTGAGAGCAGCAGAACTCCCAGGTATCGAGTGGGGAAGCCAGCTGCAGAGACAGAGCTGAGGAGCGGGCTCTCAGCTCGGGGTTGCCATAAACTGTGATCCGTGGCACAGTCGGGCCCCTGCTCTTCCAGCAGGGACCCAACAAGTGGCAGATGAGGGATACTCCTCTTCCTCCCCTGGGAGGAGCAGCACGAGAGTGCACTACAGGGATCTGCTGGGTTTGGAGACTCCACACAGGATCGGGTGCCACAGATAGAAATGCTCAAAGGCCGGGTGAGCATGGAGTGCAGCTGGAGACTGGGGAGACAGGAGTGGTTGACTGCTTTTTTCTGGGGGCTCACTAAGGAGTGGGGCCCCGAGTTCTCAGCTCCTCTGGGGCAGAGATTGGGAGGCCGCCATTTTCACTTGTCCTCCAAAGCTGTACGGAAAGCTTGCAGGGAACAAAAGCTACCGAGAGCAAACCCAAGCAGATTACTTAGCCCGGACCAGGCAAGGGCGGGGCAATTCTGCCTCCGGCAAAGACATTTGGGAACCACTGCAACAGGCCCCTCCCCCAGAAGATCAGCAAGAACAGCCAGCCAAGACCAAGTTTACTGATCAATGTGAACGGCAGAACTCCAGCACTAGGGGAATACTGCACATAGAATGCATGGCTTTTTTCCCATGATCCTTTAGTCTTTCAAAGTTAATTTTTTTTAATTTTCTTTTTTTTCTTTTTCTTTTTTTTGGGGGGATTTTTCTTTTTCCCTTTTTCAACCAACATCTTATCAATCCCTTTTTTAAAAAATCTTTTTTATTTTTCATTTTCAGAGACATATTCTAACCCTTCATAATAGTTAACCTTATTTTTGGTAAATATAAATATAAGTTGTTCTCTCTTTAAAATTTTTGGATACATTTTCTTCTAACAGACCAAAATATACCCTACATTTCTAGTGTATGGCTTTGTTCTGGTCTCCTGCCTGATCACATTCTCTCCTTTTCCTTTTGTTTTTTTAAAAAAAATTTCTTCTTTCTTTTTTCAACCAACTTCTTATGTTATCAATCCCTTTTATAAAATCTTTTATAATTTTCATCTTTACAGTCATATTCCATCCCTTCATCGTATTTACCCTTATTTTTGTACATATAAAGCTTTTATCTCTTTAAAATTTTGGGAGGCACTTTCTTCTAACAGACCAAAATATGCCCAAAATGTACTGTGTGGCACTGATCTAAGCACCACCCTGATCATATTTGATCATACTGTGTTTCTTTTGTTTGTTTGTTATCTTTATCTTTTTCCTTTTTTTCTTTATTCCTTTTTCTTTCTTTCACTTTCTTTTCCCCAGGTTCCAGGTCTCTTCTGATTTGTTTAGTGTATATTTTTCTGGGGTCGCTGTTACCCTGTTAGCATTTTTTCTCTCATTCATCTATTCTTCTCTGGACAAAATGACAAGACGGGAAAAATCACCTCAAAAAAAGAACAGTACTGACTGCCAGGGACCTAATCAATATGGACATTAGTAAGATGTCAGAACTAGAGTTCAGAATGATGATTTTAAAGATACTAGCTGGGCTTGAAAAAAGAATGGAAGATATTAAAGAAACCCTTTCTGGAGAAACAAAAAAACTAAAATCTAACCAAGTCAAAATCAAAAAGGCTATTAATAAGGTGCAATCAGAAATGGAGGCTCTAACTGCTAGGATAAATGAGGCAGAAGAGAGAATTAGTGATATAGAAGACCAAATGATGGAAAATAAAGCTGAGAAATAGAGAGAGAAACAACTACTGGATCACAAGGGCAGAATCCGAGAGATAAGTGATACCATAAGATGAAACAATATTAGAATAACTGGGATCCCAGAAGAAGAAGAAAGAAAGAGAGGGGCAGAAGGTATGTTGGAGCAAATTATAGCAGAGAACTTCCCTAATTTGGGGAAGGAAACAGGCATCTAAACCCAGGAGGCACAGAAAACCCCCCTCAAAATCAATAAAAATAGGTCAAACCTTGATCTAATAGTAAAACTTACAACTCTCAGAGACAAAGAGAAAATCCTGAAAGCAGCTCAGAATAAGAGATCTGTAACCTAAATTGGTAGAAACATTAGATTGGCAACAGACCTATCCACAGAGACCTGGCAGGCCAGAAAGGACTGGCATGATATATTGAGAGCACTAAAGGAGAAAAATATGCAGCCAAGAACACTCTAGGCTGTCATTGAAAATAGAAGGAGAGATGAAAAGCTTCCAGAACAAACAAAAACTAAAGGAATTTGCAAACACAAAACCAACCCTACAAGAAATATTGAAAGGGATCCTCTAAGCAAAGAGAGAGCCTAAAAATAACATAGACCAGAAAAGAACACAGACGATATACAGTAACAGTCACCTTACAGTCAATACAATAGCACTCAATTCATATCTTTCAATAGTTACCCTGAATGTAAATGGGCTAAATGCCCCAATCAAAAGACACAGGCTATCAGATTGGATAAAAAACAAGACCCATCGATACACTGTCAGCAAGACACTCATTTTAGACGCAAAGACACCCCAGATTGAAAGTGATGAGCTGGATAACCATTTACCATGCTAATGGACACCAAGAGAAAGCTGGGTGGCAATCCTTATATCAGACAAATTAGATTTTAAACCAAAGACTATAAGAGACAAGGAAGGGCACTATATCATACTTAAAGGGTCTATCCAATAAGAAGATCTAACAATTTTAAATATCTATGCCCCTAACATGGGAGCAGCCAATTATATAAGCCAATTAATAACAAAAGCAAAGAAACACATCAACAACAATACAATAATAGTAGGGGACTTTAACACCCCCCTCACTGAAATGGACAGATCATCTAAGCAAAAGATCAGCAAGGAAATAAAGACTTTAAATGACACACTGGACCAAATGGACTTCACAGATATATTCAGAACATTCCATCCCAAAGCAACAGAATACACATTCTTCTCTAGTGCCCATGGAACATTCTCCAGAATAGATCACATCCTAGGTCACAAATCAGGTCTCAACGGTTACCAAAAGATTGAGGTAATTTCCAGCATATTTTCAGACCACAATGCTTTGAACCTAGAACTCAATCACAAGAAGAAAGTTGGAAAGAATTCAAATACATGGAGGCTAAAGAGCATCCTACTAAAGAATGAATGGGTGAACCTGGAAATTAAAGAAGAATTAAAAAAAATTCATGGAAACCAATGAAAGTGAAAACACAACTGTTCAAAATCTTTGGGATACAGCAAAGGCAGTCATAAGAGGAAAGTATATAGCAATACAAGCCTTTCTCAAGAAACAAGAAAGGTCTCAAATATACAACCTAACACTACACCCAAAGAACCCAGAGAAAGAACAACAAATAAAGCCTAAACTCAGCAGGAGAAGAGAAATAATAAAGATCAGAGCAGAAATCAATGAAATAGAAACCAAAAGAACAGTAGAACAGATCAATGAAACAAGGAGCTGGTTCTTTGAAAGAATTAATAAGATTGATAAACTCCTGGCCAGACTTATTAAAAAGAAAAGAGAAACGACCAAAATAAATAAAATCATGAATGAAAGAGGAGAGATCACAACCAACACCAAAGAAATACAATCATTAATAAGAACATATTATGAGCAACTCTATGCCAGCAAATTAGATAATCTGGAAGAAATGGATGCATTCCTAGAGATGTATAAACTACCAAAACTGAGCCAGGAAAAAGTAGAAAACCCGAACAGACCCATAACCAGTAAGGAAATTGAAGCAGTAATCAAAAACCTCCCCAAAAACAAAAGCCCAGGGCCAGATGGCTTCCCAGGGGAATTCTATCAAACATTTAAAGAAGAAATAAATACTTATTCCTCTAAAACTGTTCCAAAAAAATAGAAATGAAAGGAAAACTTCTAAACGCATTTTATAAGCCAGCATTACCTTGATCCCAAAACAAAAGACCCCATCAAAAAGAAGAATTACAGACAGAACTACAGAACATGGATCCAAAAATTCTCACCAAAATACTAGCCAATAGGATCCAACAGTACATTAAAAAGATTATTCACCACGACCAAGTGGGATTTAACCCTGGGCTGCAAGGTTGGTTCAACATCCACAAATCAATCAATGTGATACAATACATTAATAAAAGAACAACAAGAACCATATGATCTTCTCAATAGATGCAGAAAAAGCATTTGACAAAGTACAGCCTCCTTTCTTGATCAAAACTCTTCAGAGTATAGGGATAGAGGGTACATACCTCAATATCATAAAAGCCATCTATGAAAAATCCACAGTGAATATCATTCTCAATAGGGAAAAACTGAGAGCTTTCCCCCTAAGGTCAGGAAGACGACAGGGATGTCCACTATCACCACTGCTATTCAACATAGCAGTAGAAGTCCTAGCCACAGCAATCAGACAACAAAAAGAAATCAAAGGCATCCGAATCGGCAACGAAGAAGTCAAACTCTCACTCTTTGCAGATGATATGATACTTTATGTGGAAAACCCAAAAGACTCCACCCCAAAACTGCTAGAACTCATACAGGAATTCAGTAAAGTGACAGGATATAAAATGAATGCACAGAAATCAGTGGCCTTCCTATACACCAACAACAAGACAGAAGACAGAGAAATTAAGGAGTCGATCCCATTTACAATTGCACCCAAAACCATAAAATACCTAGGAATTAATCTCACCAAAGAGGCAAAGAATCTGTACTCAGAAAACTATAGAATACTCATGAAAGAAATTGAGGAAGACACAAAGGAATGGAAAAACGTTCCCTGCTCATGGATTGGAAGAACAAATATTGTGAAGATGTCTATGCTACCTAGAGCAATCTACACATTTAATGCAATCCCTATCAAAATGTCAACCACTTTTTTCATAGAAATGGAACAAATAATCTTAAAATTTGTATAGAACCAGAAAGACCCCAAATAGCCAGAGGAATGTTGAAAAAGAAAAGCAAAGCTGGCGGCATCACAATTCCAGACTTCCAGCTCTATTACAAAGCTGTAATCATCAAGACAGTATGGTACTGGCACAAAAACAGACACATAGATCAATGGAACAGAATAGAGAGCCCAGAAATGGACCCTCAACTCTATGGTCAACTCATCTTCGACAAAGCAGGAAAGAATGTCCAATGGAAAAAAGACAGTCTCTTCAACAAATGGTGTTGGGGAAATTGGACAGCCACATGCAGAAGAATGAAACTGGACCATTTCCTTACACCACACACAAAAATAGACTCCAAATGGTTGAAAGACCTAAACGTGAGACAGGAGTCCATCCAAATCCTAAAGGAGAACACAGGCAGCAACCTCTTCGACCTCAGCCACAGCAACTTCTTCCTAGAAACAGCCAAAGGCAAGGGAAGCAAGGGCAAAAATGAACTATTGGGACTTCATCAAGATAAAAAGCTTTTGCACAGCAAAGGAAACAGTCAACAAAACCAAAAGACACCCGACAGAACGGGAGAAGATATTTGCAAATGACATATCAGATAAAGGGCTAGTATCCAAAATCTATAAAGAACTTATCAAACTCAACACCCAAAGAACAAATGATCCAATCAAGAAACGGGCAGAAGACATGAACAGACATTTTTCCAAAGAAGACATCCAAATGGCCAACAGACACATGAAAAAGTGCTCAACATCGCTCGGCATCAGGGAAATCCAAATCAAAACCTCAATGAGATATCACCTCACAGCAATCAGAATGGCTGAAATTAACAAGTCAGGAAATGACAGATTTGGCGGGGATGCAGAGAAAGGGGAACCCTCCTACACTGTTGGTTGGAATGCAAGCTGGTGCAGCCACTCTGGAAAACAGTATAGAGGTTCCTCAAAAAATTGAAAATAGAGCTACCCTATGACCCAGCAATGGCACTACTGGGTATTTACCCCAAAGATACAAATGTAGGGATGTGAAGGGGTACATGCACCCCTATGTTTATGGTAGCAATGTCCACAGTAGCCAAACTATGGAAAGAACGAAGATGTCCATCGACAGATGAATGGATAAAGAAGAGGTGGTGTATATATATACAATGGAATATTATGCAGCCATCAAAAGGAATTAAATCTTGCCATTTGCAATGATGTGGATGGAAATGGAGGGTATTATGCTGAGCGAAATTAGTCAATCAGAGAAAGACATGTATCATGATCTCACTGATATGAGGAATTCTTAATCTCAGGAAACAAACTGAGGGTTGCTGGAATGGTGGGGGGTGGGAGGAATGGGGTGGCTGGGTGATAGCCATTGGGGAGGGTATGTGCTATGGTAAGCACTGTGAATTTTGTAAGAATGATTAATCACAGACCTGTACCTCTGAAACAAATAATACATTATACGTTAAAAAAAAAAAAAAGAAGACAGCAGGAAGGGAAAAATGAAGGATGGAAATCGGAGTGGGAGACAAACCATGAGAGACTATGGACTCAGAAACAAACTGGGGGTTCTAGAGGAGAGGGGTGGGGTGATGGTTTAGCCTGGTGATGGGTATTAAAGAGGGCACGTACTGAATGGAGCACTGGGTGTTATACACCAAGAATGAATCATGGAACACTGCATCAAAAACTAATGATATAATGTATGGTGATTAACATAACATAATAAAATTTAAAAAAAATTTTTAAAGAGTTTTTTGGCAGATATGGGGATGTGCCACTTAGAACAGGCTTCAAGAAAGGATTTCCTGCCCAGTTGCGAGTAGGCATCCTTCAATTGTGAACCCCTTCAGAGCCCACCTCATCATTTAGGCCAGTCATGCTCTTAACAAGATGGCCCCAACTAATGACTGAGAAAAATAGTAGTACAAGGACCTAGCTGTTTCCATCCAGTGGGTCCTAGCAAGACATCTTAGTAGTACTCCTGTAAGAGGCCGTCTTTGCTTTTATCTCTCCTTTAGGCAAGCAGAGACCTTGTCATGTCTACACTGGAATCTGACTGCTCCTTCTTCCCAGTTCTATTTCCTCCATTTTCTTTTCACAGGTGTTACTCCCCAACAACTTTTTGTACTCCCAACTCCACCTCAATATCTGTTTCCCAGAGAACCCAAATTGGCACATGTATCATATTAAGACTCTGGGGAGATTTTATGGAGAGACTGATTGCATAAAATCACTCAAAGCAAGGGTATAACACTAATGAAAAGTGGACAAATAACAATATTCTAAAGGGGACTCCACAAGAGAGAACTGAACTGGGAGTGGTACACTAGAACTTTGAAGAGAGGAGTGGACTGGGAATCAACAGATTTGACCTCTAGTATTTGGAGATAGGGTCTTTACAGAAGTCATTAGAGTGGACTCTAATGCAATATGACCTATATCCTTACAAAAAGATTAGGACACAGACACACAAAGGATTAGGTCACAGCCATACAGAGAGAAGACCATGTAAAGATACAGGGAGAAGATGGCCATCTATATGCCAAGGAGACAGGCCTTAGAAGGAACCAGCCTGCTGACACCTTGATCTCAGACTTCACAACTGTGAGAGCTTCAAAACTGTGAAACAATAAATATCTGTTGTTTAAGCCATGTTGCAGTTATTCCTGCTACTTGGGGAAGGCTCTCAACTGGAGCTCTAGTGTCCATAATGATAAAGCATGAATTTGATTACCCAGGTTTGTTTACTCACTATTTTCTTATGAAATCCAGTACCCAGTCAGGGCTCATCATTTGAATCTTACAAACCTATTGTAGTCTATGATACCGAATCTATGATACTTTCTTATAGCAGCCTAAGCAAATGAATACAAAGGTCCTTATGGGGAAGAGTTATACTGTAGAACATTAGATTCATTCATTAGGACTCTTGGGGAGTCTGGAGTCAGATCCACCTCAGTGTTGGCTGGGCAGGTGCATGTCGATGACCTCTGTAACAGCTAAGGAAATGCTGCTGTTGCTGCTGCCACCCACTCTGCTCCTCCACCCTTACACTTTCAAAATCAATTTGTTATAGCCTTTCCTATGACTTGCCTTTCACTAGGTTTGTAAGATTCAAATGATGAGCCCTGACTGGGTACTGGATTTCATAAGAAAATAGTGAGTAAACAAACCTGGGTAATCAAATTCATGCTTTATCATTATGGACACTAGAGCTCCAGTTGAGAGCCTTCCCCAAGTAGCAGGAATAACTGCAACCTAGGCATGAGTGAAACTAAATTGGCATCCCATAATTAGAGTTCCTTTATTTCAAACCACTAGTTTTTAGCCCTGTCACAGGCATGCTAGCTGGCTCCTGGGTTCCTGAGTCACTGAATGTCAAACGTGGTGAGATGCTGAGGTGGCACTGCTAAAGTTAGAAGGCTCAAAGTTGCCAATTAATTCTGTGCAAAAGAAGTGTTTACATCAGCCTCCACTTTGGGCCCTGACTGATGTTCCCAAGCTTCTTCCAAACTGGGGCCTCCTCAGAAGTGACTGCTTGCCTCAGGCCTGGAAACAAAAGTGATTACTTACAACAAAGTTACCAGCTCCTTTGTTGGACATCAACTAGCTATATTTATCTCCTATCCTCCTCCTACCCTCTCTCACCCTGTATTAGTTTTGTATTGCTATGTAACAAATTACCACAAACTTAGCAGCTGTAAACAACACACATTAGCTCAGTTTCTGTGAGTCAGGGGTCTATGTACAGCTTAGTTGGGTCCTCTGCTCAGGGTCTTACAAGGCTGCAATAAAGGTTGCAGTAAGGCTGCTTCTCATCTGAAGTTTAGGAGCCCCTTCCAAGCTCCTGTAGTTGCTGGCAGAATTCATTTCATGTGCTATATAACTGAGAGCCCTGATTTTTTCTGGCTCTTAACTGTAGGCTTCCCTCAGGTTCCAGAGGCCAAGGCAATCCCAACATGGCGGTCTACTTCTTCAAGGCCAACATTAGAATCTAGTCTGCTAGGATAGAGTCTTAAATAATATAACATAGTCATGAAAGTGACATCCATTACCTTTTTCATATTGTTGTTTAATAAAAGCAAGTTTCAGGTATTGCTCACACTCTAGGGAAAGGGTTATACAAAGTTATGACTCACTGAAAGTCATCTTAGGGTGTTCTGCCAGCCCTACCCCCTTACGGCTCACCTCCTTGCGGGTAGCAAGCATGGCGGTTGCTGACTACTTCTGCTTATAATACCACCAACTAAGCTTGGGAGGGACTCAAGGTGCCATTTTTTTGTTATTCTCTTCTCCTCACCTAGTTGTCATAGCAGATGCATGCATGCCATTGTGATCATCACCATAAATTTCAGTTAAATCACACATGGGTTATTACAATTTATTACAATCAACAGAGTAAAGAGACAGCCTACAAAGTGGGAGAAAATATTTGCAAATCATATATCTGATAAGTGGTTAATATCCAAAACATATAAAGAACTCAAACCACTCCATAACAAGAAAACAAGTAACTTGATTTAAAAATTGGCAAAGGACCTGAATAGACATTTCTCAAAATAAGACACACAAATGGCCAACAGATACATAAAAAGGTGCTCAATATCACTAATCATCTGGGGAATGCAAAACAAAGCCACAGTGAGATATCACTTCATATCTGTTAGAATGGCTATTATCAAAAAGACAAAAGATAACAAGTGTTGGCAAGGATATAGAGAAAAGGGAACACTTTTGCTCTGTTGGTGAGAATGTAAATCAGTACAACCATTATGGAAAACAATATGGAGGTTTTCAAAAAATTAAAAATAGAATTACCATAGGATCCAGCAATCCCACTTCTGGGTATTTATCCAAAGAATATGAAAACAAAATCTTGAAGAGATATCTGCACTACCATATTTATTGCAGTATTATTCACAATAGCCAAGATATGGACACAACCTAAGTATCCATCAATTAATGAGTGGATAAAGAAGATGTGGTATGTATATAGACAAGGAAGTATTATTCAGTCATGAGGAAAAAAGGAAATCTTGCATTTGCAACAAAATGGATGGTCCTTGAGAGCATTATGCTTAGTGATATCAGCCAGACAAAGACAAATATTATATGATATCACTTACATGTAGAAGCTAAAAAGCCAAACTTGTAGAAACAGAGTAGAATGGTAGTTGCCAGGAGCTAGGGCATGGGGAAATTGGGGAGGTGTTGTTAAAGGGTACAAACTTGCAACTAGGAGATGATTAAGTTCTGGAGATCTAATGCACAGCATAGTGATTATAGTCAACAATACTATATTGTACACATTAAAGATGCTAAGAGATTAAATCTTAACTGTTTTCACTGCAAAAAAAGAAATGTTAATTGTGTGATGTGATACAGGTGTTAGTTAAAGATACTGTGGTAATCATATTGCAATATATAAATTCATCAAATCAACATGCTACACACCTTAAACTTCCACAATGTTATATGTCAGTTATATTTCAATTTAAAAATGAGTTAATATTTAAAATAAAACATGCAATAAATATTTTCATAAGCATGATAACCACTTGCTACACTGCGAACAGTTTTATTTAAGGCAATGGATGTGATAGTCATTCTGTAATGAATGCAGATAGAGAAGTATTTATAAAGGTATGTAATATATATGGTCATAAGAGTGCTATATCCAAAAAACAAAAGCAAAGAGAAAGAAGTGAATGAGAGAATGAAGGCAACTTTGAAAACTATTATAGCTATGGTGTGACTTGGCCAGATTTGCCTTCTTAAAAAACAAATATTCAAATTTTAAAAATCAAACAATATACAGATTTAATAATGCAAAACAGTAGTCTTCTACATGACACCAGTCCTGCTCCTGAGAAGGAAACTTTTGAACATTCCTATCTGATTATCTTCTCACCAGAAGACTTGCACCACATCTCTAAATAATTTGCTTTTACTGCTGTTTTGTGCCTTATCATTTTTTCTCTTTCTGCTATTTCATTAATGGTGTATAGAAATGCTACAAATTTCTGGGTATTAATTTTGATTCTCACAATTTTACTGAATTCATTTATTACTTGCAATGTTTTGGTGGATTCTTAACAGTTTTCTATGTATATTATTATGTCACCTGCAAATAGGGAAAGTTTTACTTCTTCCTTGCCAGTTTGGATGCCTTTTATTTCTTTTTCTTACCTGATTGCTAGGACTTCCAGTACTATGTTGAATAAAACTGGTGAGAATGGACATCCTTGTCTTGTCCCTGATCTTAGAGGAAAAGCTCTCAGTTTTTCACTGTTGAGTATGGTGTCAGCTCTAGGTTTTTCACCTATGGCCTTTATTATGTTGAGGTATGTTTCCTTTAAGCCCACTTTGTTGTGAGTTTTTATCATGAACAGATGTTGAATTTTGTCAAATGTTTTTTCTGCATCTATTGAGATGATTATAAAATTTTCATCCTTTAGTTTGTTGATGCAGTGTATCCTGTTGATGGATTTGTGGATATTAAACCATCCTTGCATCCCCAGAATAAATCTCACTTGATTGTGGTGAATGATCCTTTTAATATGTTGCTGAATGTAGTATGCTAATATTTTGTTGAGGATTTTTGCATTTATGTTCACCAGGCATGTTGGCCTGTAGTTTTCTCTTTTTTGTAGTGTCTTTGGTTTTGGTATCAGGGTAATGCTGGGCTTTGCAAATATATTTAGAAGCTTTCCTTCCCCTTCTATTTTTTGGAATAGTTTGAGGAGAATAAGTATTAACTGTTCTTTAAATGTTTGGTAGAATTCACCTGTGAATCCATCTGTCCTGAATTTTTGTTCTTTGGGAGTTTGTTTGTTTGTTTGTTATTACCAATTCAGTTCCATTACTAGTAATTGGTCTATTCAGATTTTCCATTTCTTCCTGGTTCAGTTTTGGAAGATTGTATGTTTCTAGAAATTTATCCATTTCTTCTAAGGTTGCCCAATTTCTTGGCATATAATTTTTGTAGTATCCTTTGGAATTCTTTGTATTTCTGTGGTGTTTTTTGTCACTTCTCTTTTATTTCTGATTTTTTTAATTTGGGTCCTTCCTCTTTTTTATCCTTGAGTCTGGCTAAAGTTTTGTCCCTTTTGTTTATCTTTTTTTTATTTAAGATTTTATTTATTTATTTGAGAGAGAGAATAAGATAGAGCATGAGAGGGGGGAGGGTCCGAGGGAGAAACAGACTCCCTGCTGAGCAGGGAGCCTGATGCAGGACTCGATCCCTGGACTCCAGGATCATGACCTGAGCCAAAGGCAATTGCTTAACCAACTGAGCCACCCAGGTGTCCCCCTTTTGTTTATCTTTTCAAAAAAAACACAGCTCTTGATTTCATTGATTTTTTTTTTTTTTAGTCTCTATTTCATTTATTTCTGCTCTGATCTTTATTATTTCCTTCCC
This sequence comes from Eumetopias jubatus, assembly GCF_037043125.1. Lineage (NCBI taxonomy): Eukaryota > Metazoa > Chordata > Mammalia > Carnivora > Otariidae > Eumetopias > Eumetopias jubatus. The sequence goes on along the minus strand of NW_028274817.1, from coordinate 1,036,532 downwards.
TCTATTCATCTTGGGCTTTGTTTGTTCTGCTTTTTTTAGTTCCTTTCAGTATAAGATTAAATTTCTTATTTGAGATTTTTCTTGTTTCTTGAGGTAAGCTGTATCATTACAAATTTCCCTCTTAGCACTGCTTGCACTGCATCCCAGAGGTTTTGGACTGTTCTCATTTTATTGTCTCCATGTGTTTTTAGTTTCCTCTTTGATTTCTTTGTTGACCCATTGGCTGTTTAGTAGCATGTTGTTTAGCCTCCACGTGTTTGTGGTTTTTCCAGTTTTTTCTTGCAGTTGATTTCTATTTGTGGTTGGAAAAATGCATGATATTATTTCAATATTGTTAAATTTATTGAGACTTGTTTTATGGCCTAACATGTGACCTATCCTGGAGAATATTCCATGTGCACTTAAAAAGAATGTGCATTCTGTTGTTTTTGGTTGGAATGTTCTGTATATATCTGTTAAATCCAACTAGTCTAATGTGTTGTTCAAAGACACTGTTTCTTTATTGATTTTCTGCCTGGATGATCTATCCATTGATGTGAGTGGGGTGTTAAAGTCCCCTACTATTAATATATTACTGTCAATTTCTCCTTTTATATCTGTTAACATTTGCTTTATGTATTTAGGTGCTCCAATATTGGGTGTATAAATATTTACAATTGTTATGTCCTCTCGTTGGATTGACCCCCTTTATCATTATGCATTGCATTTCTTTGTCTCTTGTTATAGTCTTCATTTTAAAGTCCATTCTGTCTGATGTAAGTATTGCTACCCTGGCTTTTCTTCATTCACATTTGTATGAAATATCTTTTTTCATCTTTTCATTTTTAGTCTATATATGTTTTTAGTTCTGAAGTGAGTTTCTTGTAGGCAGCATATAGATGGTCTTGTTTTTTTTTATCCTTTCTGGAACCCTATGACTTTTGATTGGAGCATTTAGAGCATTTACATGTAAAGTAATTATTGATAGGTATATATTTATTGCCATTTTGTTAATTGTTTTCTGACTGCTTTTGTAGTTATTCTTTTCTTTCCTTTCCTTTCTTACTCTCTTTCCTTATGATTATGACTTTCTGTAGTGATATGCTTGGCTTTCTTTCTCTTTGTTTCTTGTGTACCTATTATAGGTTTCTGATTTGTGGTTACCATGAGATTGACATATAACATCTTAAGTATATAGCAGTCTATATTAAGTTGATGGTTACTTAAGTTAGAACACATTCTATTTTTTAAGTAGTATGAAATTAATTTCTATTTTTACCTCAAAATAAATGCTTAACACTTTTCCAAAACCAAAACTAAAGGTGAACACTTAGAAAGAAGGGTGGAAGATTAGTTTTTCCTTCCCTGGGGAAGCCAGTAAGGCAGATGTTCTGACATGTGTGGTTCTTCCCACAGGACTAGTCTGGACCAAACCCTCTCCCCAAATTTTCCTCTATTGTCAGTTGTCCTCACCAGGGTTCTGGCTGGCAGGAGGACCCCAAACCCTATCTCCACTCCCAGGCCAACACAAACAAGAGATATGAAAAGCTGGGGGAAATCGTTTAACACATGACCAAACATTCATAGAAAATCCTTTCTAAGGAGATTTAGTGAAAGTATGATCTCTCAGCAGTTGTGCAGTGGTCTGTGCCTGGTCAGTGAGCAATGAGAATGCCAGGCACATTCATACCAGTGACTGGAATTTGCCTTAGCCACACCCCTGAGTTCACTTCAGGGACATCTTAAAGTTGAGCTTCAGCTTAAGCAGGTACTTCAGACTTACCTGAGTTATGTTGTAGACAATGTACTCATTATACAGCAGACAGGTGTTGTTAACACCAGATGAAATCCCAGTCCCAAAAAGAACTTCTACACCATCCATAGGAACTTCTACACCATCCACAATCCATCCATAGACTAGCAGAAGGCTCAGGGGTAGTTTTGCCCAAGCCTTTGGCACTGTGCTTACCCTTGGGTAACTTGCTGATGTGCGAAGCATGCATTAGTTCATACATGTTTCCAAGGGCAACTAAATTAGAACACATTCTAAAATAACTTCCTTTTTATTCCGCCCTCTATGTTTTATGTATATGTTGTCATATTTTACATCTTTTTATTCATAATTTTCTTACTTCTAATTATGGCCTTTTTTTTCCATTTAAGAAATCCCTTTAACATTTTTTGTAAGGCTGGTTTAGTGAGGATGAGCTTCTTCAAGCTGTGTCACTTAGCTTAGCTGTGTAGCTTTGGATAACTTGCTTAGCCTTGCTGAATGATAATCTTGCTGGGTAAAGTATTCTTGGTTGTAGGTTTTTTTTTTCTTTCAGCGCTTTGAATATATCATGCCACTTTCTTCTGGCCTGCAAAGTTTCTGCTGAAAAATCAGCTGATTGCTGATGGGTGCTCCATACAGGGGATGCCCTTACAGGGCAACTGGATCCAAGACCAGCATGGGCTGGGGTGTTCTGGGTCACTCCACACTGGTGGCACCCTGGCAGGGCAACTGGAGCCAATACAGGATGTAGGCCAGGGGCCCCAGGGTATTTCATACAAGGGGTACCCTAGAGGGTAGCTGGAACTAAGATGGGAAAGGACTGAGGGTTCCTGGGACACCCTGGTGAGGCAGCTTCAGCAAAATAAGAAGTATATCTCTGAGACCTCACCATAGGGGAGTTCTTAAACCTCCAAAAGCACAAACAGCAAGGTAAAAAAAAAAAAAGCAATGGATTTGGCTATGTCAAAATTAAAGATTTATTTTCAACAGTGAACACCATAGACAAAGTTAACTGAAGGGTGAGAAATATATTTGTCATGTCTAAAAACAAAGGAATAATATCTAGGATGGACAAGAAACCTCTTCCAATGAGTAAATGAAAGACAGGAATTCCATTAGGAAAATGAGCAAAGGGTCTGATAGGCAAACCTGTACCTGGGATTATACATCAAGATCCAAAAGGAGACATGTAAAAAAAGTGTTTCATGAAATGGTGTTTTGGAGAGTAAGGACAGGAGTATCCTTGATCTCCATCATTAGGTATGTGGAGTAGTAAGCAATAGTTACAAACAAGAAATTATGTTTATGTGCAGCCAGAAGGTAGACTTCAAAATATAATGTTGCATGAAAAAAGGGAAGAAAAAGGAAAGGAATGAATGGATATTTAAAATACAATGTTATTTTTTCAATTAAATACAGCAATGCTATGATTTTTTTCAATGATATACATCTAAACACTCATATGGAAATTGGATTGGAAGGACATACACTAAATACACAAGAGTGGGCTAAGAAAAGAAATTGGAAAGGGGATGGGAAATGAAATGGAAAACAATAGAAGAAAATAAAAAAAAGGGCACCCCACATCATTCAATGACATTGGTGTGCTTTGAACTACAGAGTATGATCAATTTGGTTCTGTGAATCCAAAGATCTAAAGGGAGAAAACAAGGCCACACAAAGGCTGAATATCAAGTGTAGTCAACCCCTTGAAAATCCGTAAACCACAATTCATTCATTTATTCAACAAATATTTATTGAGCACTTGATTTGTACTGGGCACTGCTCTGAATGCTTGAGATGCAACAATGAACAAAACAGTTTCCGGCCCTGTGGAGCTTCCCTTCCAGCAGGAAACAGACAATAAATGATAAATATAATAACTAAATTACTTAGCATGTTAGAAGATAGTAAGTGCTATTTAAGAAAAGAACAAAACAGAATTAAAAGTATCAGGAGTGTTGGGGGTAGAGCTGCAACTTTGAGCCAGATGGTCAGGGTAAGCCTCATTGAGCATCTGACATTGGAACAGAAACTTGAAGGAGGCGAGGAAGTTTGCGTTAAAGATCCAGGCAGAGTGACCAGCCAGTGACAAGGCCTTGAGGCAGGGGCATTCCTGGCATGTTAGAGGACCAGGAAGGAGGCCAACATGACTGGAGCTGAGTGAACCAAGGAGAGAATAGTAGGAGGAGAGGGCAGAGAGGTGACGGAAGCCAGATTGTGTAGGGCTTTACACAGCCATTGTAAGAATTTTGGTTTTTACTTTGAGGGACAAAACTACAAAACCATTGCAGTTTTGAGTGAAGAAGTGACACAACAATGATAACAAACTCATATGTAGACTTTACAGATACCAACATATTTAATCCTCACAGCATTCCTCTGGCAAATAGGTACTATTACCATCAACATTTTTCAAACAAGGAAAGCGAGGCAGGCAAGGCTAGGCAAGTTGTCTAAGGCTACACAACTAATATGTGTAAGAGCCAGGCTGCAAAACCAGGTAATCTGGCCCCAAAGTCCACCCACATAGTCACTGCAGAAAGTCCTTCTAATGGGACTTTGGTTTTAAAAGGCTCATTTCAGCTGCTACCATCAAGTATAGTGTGCAGGCATACCATGTGTTAATACGTCCATCACCACCAGCTTCCCCTCAGCACAGGAAGAGATCACTCTGTGCAGCTGAGCACCAGATGATGTCTTTGGCTTGCATCCAGGAGCCATAGCGATAGTGGTTGCAAAATGCCTATCTTTAACTACTGGAATCATGCTCAGACAGAGTTTTGCCCAAGATTAGAAGCTCTCAGGAGAGAAGCCAACTGAGACTACATCTGAATTATGTCTCTGCCTCACATACACCGTGGGCTGTAAATTCATCAACAGGCAGCATCAATCACCCTCCTCCCTCCCGTCCCATGTCTTTTGCCAGCAAGTTTATCTGAATGTAAGTTGAAGTCCCAGAAGACAATGACTCCTATGTCCAACTATTGCTGATTTGCTTGTTCCTCCCTCCATTTTCCCCTTGCCTGAGAGGACACTTGCCTGCTTCTTCCCACCTTTACTTCCTTTCTAGACCTTGCACTCGCCTTGGCTCTCTGGCACCAGCTTGTCACTCCTTTTATTTCCACTAGGCTTTGGCCTGATGCATACCACAAACTGGGAACTTTTCCAGGTATCTCCTGCATCCTTTATTTCCTGAACTTGGTCCTTGTTATTTGTACCCATTCCTTTGTGTATAATTCTCTTGGAATCTCCTTCCTAAAATACAGTTCCTCTTCTGGAAAACTTCTTTTTTCAAAGCAGAAAACTGTGTTTCTTAGCTAATTGCATTGTTTTTTTCACATTTCTTAAATGAAAACAAACTGCTATATGTGGTAGTTTCATTAAAAAATATAGACAGAGAATTATAAGGGAGTAGAAATCAAGAGCTTCAGCTCTAGCACATCTGAGACACTTTGAGCTTCTGTAAATTGGGGATAATAATTTTCAATCTCCCATTTTACACAGTTGTGAAAATCAAATACAATATGAAAATGACCATTGCAAAGGATGTTCATGGTTAATATAAAATTAATTTTCATAGCAAACACTGTGGGAATCTGAGCTTTCTCTTTTGATGATTAATTCCATCTATGTTAGGATTGAATCAGCAGGTACTCAGTGAATGCTTGGGCATTCAAGTGAATCAACAAAGTGGTGTGAAATGTTATGTGTTCCTTGTGTTTCAAAGCATTTTAGACCACAGTTAGCTAAGTGCAGGTGGGCGGGTGCTTGGTGGTGACAATAATGGAAACGATAATAATCAACTTGTTCTGTTGCCCTAAGCCCAAGTCAGTACTACAAGAAACTACCTTGGTCTACAGGTTGGGAATACCCTAGGACAGAGATGGCTTGCTCCTGTCAGCATTTTCTCCAGCAGCAAGCACAGTGTTTGGCACATAATAGTGACTCATGATTGTTTTTAATAAAAGAATGAATGAATAACCAGACAAAATATGGTATTATGCCTGGCAATATGATTGAGAACAAAGTACTGTGGAAATAGCGCTGAACATGGAGTCAGAGGCCCTAGGTTTTCATCCTGATCTGTAAATTCCATGTGTGGCTTTATGCAAGTCCCTTCCCTCCCCTCATCCTTACACATATCTGGAAACAATGGGGTAATGGTGGAGAGAGTGGAGAGGGTGGAGAGGGTGATGGACTAGGTGATTTCTAAGGGCTCTTATTGACTTGATGTCCTATGACAAGAGTGACCACAACTTGCTAAATGGTGAATTGATCAAGTACAGGGAGTTGGGATATGGTTGTGGAGCAAGCTGTCATGGAATCCAAGTTTTACCCTCTATCAGAGAATGTGAGTGATAGGACAGTGCCTCAGACCCTGTAGCCTCAAAGTAAAAGGCAACAGTCCTTGTCATTGTTATAGCCCTGTCTTTGCCATGCAGAACAATGGTACTAACTGAGTCTAGAAGTCAATATAACTCGACAAATATATCGCTCTGATGCAGATCCTTGGCAGAGGAGAAGGAAACACCAAAGACCTGGGGAACTGGAAGTAAAATCAAGGTTAAACCCTTCCTTAGAACATAGGACCCCAAAAAGTTGGAACTGGAAGGGAAGACTCTTAGCAACCATCTAATTCAACCTCTTAATTTGAAAGGATAACAAAACAGGTCAAGATTAGGGGAGGGCACTTGACTAAAATCACACACACGGTACAAGACAGAATCAGAACTAGACCCAGGCCTGTTGATTTCAAATGCCATGCTGTGTCTTCAAATAGGAAGTCCACAGAACTCCTCTCTCCCTCTCTTTTTCTCTCTCTCTCTCAATTTCTCTTTCTCCTTATATTCATAAAAGGCTGAGTTCATGAATAATTTAGATTTGGAATAGAGAGTATGACCTGGGCATAGCTCACAAAGGAAGGCAACAAAATGAAAAATTTGAACATTTCCTCCAGAAATTTTAAAAATTTGCCTGCATTCTCAAGTGGTGATCAGACTCCAGGTTAAGAACCCATGTAGTGTAAGAGGTTATAGAATCCTCAAAAGTTGGGGAAGGAAGGGATTCTATCAGTGAGTCCCTCTGACAGCTCTGCTGTTTGACCATTTTCTTTATTAGAACATTTTCTTGATATTCTGATCATGTCAAGATTGTATTGCTTTTGGCCAAAAGCCATTATAATACTCAGAGTAAAGTAGTTATGATGTCAGCTTTAAAATAAATTGGGAGGATTAAAATAGACCAAATGAGAATGAGCTTCTAAGAGTAAGAAGGCGTCATATTTTAAGACTGTGTTCATAAAAGAAGTCATCCAATTTATGCATCTCTAGTCATTTTATCTGCAACATTTAAACAGTTTTCACTTGGATTTCTCATATCATCATTGCAAAATAAAAAATGCTATAGCTTGTGCCTGCATTCATCAAGTACTTCACTTGATTTTTTTTCCTGATGTTGTTTTATAGTTAAATTAAAAAGCACTGATAAAAATTTGAATGAATCTAAATTCATAGGGACAGAGAAAAGAGTAAATATGGAAAGTTTTCTCTTTCTTTTTTTAAAGATTTATTTATTTATTTTGGTGGGGGAGCAAGAGGCTGAAGGAGAGGGAGAGAATCCTCAAGCAGACTCCCTGCTCAGTGTGGAGTCCAATGCAGGGCTCAATCCCAGGACCCTGAGATTGTGACCTGAGCCAAAATCAAGACTTGGACACTTAACTGACTGAGCCACTCAGGTGCCCTGGAAGGTCTTTTCATAGAGGCAGAATTGCTGGCATGAGTGTATCCACCTGTAAAATTGAGTAGTGGATTCATAGAAGTTTGAGATTGGAAAAGTAAGATAAAGTGAAGATTAACACAAATCTGTAAGTTTGTGTTCCAAGTAGCCAGTCTGTGGGACCCTACTTTTTAAATATGTATATCTTTTTTAATCAATTGTTTTTAATAGCTTTATTTAGATTTAATTGACATGCAATTAAATATGCATATTTAAATATTTGATTTAAGTTTTGACATATGTACATATATATATGTACTATGAAATTATCACCACAATGAAGATAGTGAACACATCCATTACCCTCAAAAGTTTTCCTTATTCTCCTATAACCCTTCCTTTCCATACCTCCCCATAACCCAATCCCCAGACAAACATTGATCCGCTTTCTGTCACTATTGACTAGTTTGCATTTTATATAAATAGAATCATTGCAGCATGTACTCTTTTTGTCTAGCTTTTTTCACTCAGCATAATTATATTGAGTTTCATCCATGCTGTAGCATGTATCAATAGTTATTTTTATTGCTGAGTAGTATTCCATTTTATGTATGTACCACAATTTGTTTATTCATTCACTTGTTCATGGACATTTGGATTGCCCATTCCAGTTTTTTATTACAAATAAAGTTACTGTTAGCATTTGTTACAAGTCTTGAGTCAACAGATCTTTTAGTTACTTGGGTAAATACCTAGGAGTAGGATGCCTAGGAGTCATATGCCTAGTAGTATGGTAGATGTATGTTTGTTTAACTTTTAAAGAAAGTGATTAAATATTTTCCAAAGTGGTTGTACCATTTGATATTCCCAAAAGCAATATTTGAGTGTCCCACTTGTTCCACATCCTTGCCAACACTTGTTGTAATTGGTCTTTGAATGTTAGCCATTCTAGTGAGTGAGTATTTACATCTTATTGGGGTTCTAATTTGCATTTAATTAATGACTAATGATATTTAGCATCTTTTCATGTGCTTATTTGCCATCAACATATCTTCTTTGGTGAAGTGTCTTTTCAAATCTTTTACTCATTTTATTCATTGGGTTGTCTTCTTATCATTGAATTGTAAGAGTACTTTATATGTTCTGTATATAAGTCCATTCTCAGATATACGATTTGCAAATATTTTCTCCAATTCTGTGTCTTGTCCTTTCCTTCTCTTAACAGAGTCTTTCAATGAGTAAAAGCTTTTAATTTTGATAAAGGTCAATTCATCCAAATTTTCTTTTATGGATCATACTTTTTTGTACCCTATCAAATAATTTTTTGCTTAACGAACCCAAGTTCTCAACAATTTTATCTTATATTTTTTCTAGAAGTTTTATAGTTTTAGGTTCTACATGTAGGCCTATGATTCATTTTGACTTATTTTTTTTTATATGTGCAAGGTATGGGTCAAATTTCTTTCTTCTTTTTTTGCATATGGTTATCCAATTGCCCCAACACTATTTATTGTTGAAAAGACCATACTTTCTCTACTGAGTGGCATTTGCACCTTTGTCAAAAATCAATTGGCCATAATATGTGGGTCTATTTTTGTACTATCTGTTCTGTTCCACTTGTCTATCTATATGCCAATACCACACTGCTTTGATTACTATGGCTTTGTAATACTATCTCTTAAAATCAACTAAAGTAAGTCCTACATCTTTGTTGTTTCCAAAATTGGTTTGGCTATTCTGGGACATTTGCACTTCCATGGAGACTTTAAGATTAGCTTGTCAATTTCCACACAAATGCCTTTTAAGATTATGATTGAGATTGCATTACACTTACAGGTCAATTTGGGGATAAGTGACATTTAATAATATTGAGTCTTTTATCCCATGAACACATCTGTCAATTTTTTAAGGTATTCTTTAATTTATCTCAATGATGTTTATTAGTTTTCATTGCACAGGTCCTGAGTATTTCATATTTTTATGACATTGTAACTGGAATTTTTTTTTCAATTTCCAATTGTTCATTGCTAGTATATAGAAATTCAGTTGGTTTTTGTATACTGACCTGGTATCCTGCAATCTTGCCAAACTCACTTATTTGTTCTAATAGTCTTTGTAGAAGTCATAGAATTTGCTACATAGATGAACATGTCATCTTCAAAGGACACTTTTGATCATTCTTCCTTTCTAATATGGCCTATTATTTCTTGTTTTTTGTCTTGTTTTGTTTTGTTTATTGCACTGGCTAGACTCTTCAGTACAACATTGAATAAAGATGGTGACAGCTGACATCCTTGTCTTGTTCTTGATCTTAAGGGAAAGCATTCAGTCTTTCACATTTAAGTATGATGTTGGCTGTAAGTTTTGCATGAATGTCTTTTATCAAGTTATAACCAGCTGTTTTTAATTTTAAAATAAATACAGTGGAATACTCCTGACAGTGTGGTGGATTAGTATTCTGAAATACTTTCTTGCTCCACAAACCAAAATCTGGATAAATTATAGCAAATTTCCATATAAATGTATAACTGACCTTGCAAGAAAATAAAGAAAGCCAATCACCAGGAGCTAAAATCAGAGCAACAAGTGAAGATAGAAAGAGGCCTGGGGTCATTTTCCAAGTCCAGAAGCATTATATTCTTGGATTTTAACAGCTGACGGCCTCTCTGGCTGATCCACCTCAGTCTCCCTCAGAAACTCTCTTCTTCTACCTGCTTTTAAACATTAGTGTTTTTCAGGGCTCTCTCCTAAGATCTCTTCTTTTCTCACTCCCTGGTTGACCTCATATATTACAATTTCAAGTATCACCTCAATGCTAATGACATGAAAATCTTTATCTACCATGTTCTTTCCTGAACTATCTTTCCTATCCAATTTCCTAAAGAATATGATCTTGGCTCTGATATACTACATATCCTTTAAACTCATATCAAAACTTCATCTTTCCTCTGCCTGTGTCTGTTCCTGTTTCCACCTCAGTTATTGACGCATTAATTTTTGAGTCATACGTGATTCTTTTTACCTCTCTCACCCTTCCATATCTGATTATTTTTAGCTCAACCTTCCAAATATCTCTTGAGCCAAATAGTAGTTCAGGTGAAAGTTGGCTAATTTACTTTTTTCTGGTTTTTTTAAATTAAATTTTACGTAGTTAACATACAGTGCAATATTGGTTTCTGGAGTAGAGTTCAGTGTTTCATCACTTACATACAATACCCAGTGCTCATCATAACAGGTGCCCTCCTTAATACACATCACCTATCTAGCCCATGCCCCACCCACCTTCCCCCTCAGACCCTCAGTTTGTTCTCTATCTTTAAGAATCTCTTATGGCTTGTTTCCCTCTCTCCTTTTTTACTTTTCCCCTTCCCATATGTTCATCTGTTTTCCATCCATGTCACTGCAAATGGCAAGATTTCATTCTTTTTGATGGCTGAGTAATATTCCGTTGTATGTATACCATATCTTCTGTACCCATTCATCAGTTGATGGATATTTGGGCTCTCTCCATAGTTTGGCTATTGTTTATAATGCTGCTATAAACACTGGGGTGCATGTATCCCTTGAATCTGTATTTTATTTTATCAGTGGGGACACTGGGACCAATGATCACTAGTTGCACAGGTACAAAAAATTATGCTTCTGAAATCTCTTGATGTCGATTCTGCAAGAAGAGCAATGGAGCTGCCCTACATGTGCCACTCACAACAGAAGTCCTTTTTTACTACTTGACCATTTTAAAGATAGAAATACTGTGTTGCAAATATCTTCTCCCATTCTGTAGACTGCTTTTTAGTTTGGTTGATTGTTTCCCTCACTGTGCAGAAGGTTTTTTTTTATTTTGATGAAGTCTCACTTGTTTATTTTTGTTTTTGTTTCCCTTGCCTCAGGAGCTATATCTAGTAAGAAGTTGTTGTGGTTGATGTCAAAGAGCTTACTGCCTGTGTTCTCCTCTAGGATTTCAATGGTTTCTCATCTCCCATTTAGGTCTTTCATCCATTTTGAATTTATTTTAGTGTATGGTGTAAGAAAGTGGTCCAGTTTCATTCTCTTGTATGTTGCTGTCCAGTTTTCCCAACATCATTTGTTGAAGAGACTGTCTTTTTCCCATTGGATAGTCTTTCCTGTTTTGTTGAAGATTAGTTGACCATATAGTTGTGGATTCATTTCTGGGTTTTCTATTCTGTTCCATTGATGTATGTGTCTTTTTTTGTGTGTGCCAGTACCATACTGTTTTGATCACTATAGCTTTGTAATATAAATTAAAGTCTGGAATTTTGATGCCTCCACCTTTCCTTTTCTTTTTCAAGGTTGCTTTGGCTATCTGGGGTCTTTTGTGGTTCCATACAAATTTTAGGATGGTTTGTTCTAGCTCTGTGAAAAATGCTGGTGCTATTTTGATAGGGATTGCATTAAATGTGTAGATTACTTTGGGTAATATAGACATTTTAATGATATTTGTTCTTCCAATCTGTGAACATGGAATGTTTTTCCATTTCTTTGTGTCATCTTCAATTTCTTTCATAAGTGTTCTACAGTTTTTTGGATACAGATCTCTTACCTCTTTGGTTAAGTTTATTCCTAGGTGTCTTATGGCTTTTGGTGCAATTGTAAATGGGATTGATTCCTTGATTTCTCTTTCTACTGCTTCATTATTGGTGTATGAAAATGCAACAGATTTCTCTACATTGATTTTGTATCCTGCGATGTTACTGATACAGGGTTAGTGTCCAAAATACATAAAGAACTTATAAAACTCAACACCCCCCGAAAAATAATCCAGCCAAAAGATGGGCGGAAGACATGAGTAGACATTTTTCCAAAGAAGACATACAGATGACCAATAGGAACATGAAAAGATGTTCAACATCACTCATCAACAGGGAAAAACAAATCAAAACTACAAGGAGATATCAACTCACACCTGTCAAAATGGCTAAAGCATCAGGGAAATACAAATCAAAACTACAAGGAGATATCAACTCACACCTGTCAAAATGGCTAAAATTAACAACAAAAGAAAGGTGTTGGCAAGGAGGTGGTGAAACGGGAACCCTCTTACACTGTTGGTGGGAATGCAAACTGGTAGAGCCACTCTGGGAAACAGTATGGAGGTGTCTCAAAAAGTTAAAAATAGAACCACCCTATGATCCAGTAATTGCACTATTATTTACCCAAAGCATCCAAAAATGCTAATTCCAAGGGATACATGCACACACCCCAATATTTATAGCAACATTATCAGCAATAGCCAAATTATACACACCCAAATGTCCATCAACTGATTAATGGATAAAGAATATATAGAGAGAGGAGCAAGATGGCGGAGAAGTAGGAGACCTGGATTTCATCTGGTCCCAGGAATTTAATTGGATAGGGATCAAACCATTCTGAACACCTACGAACTCAACAAAAGAACAAAGAAAAGAATAGCAACAACTCTCTGAACAGAAAAGCGACCACTTTCTAGAAGGTAGGACGTGCAGAGAAGTGAATCCCAGGTGATATTCAGAGGATAGATGGCGGGGGAGGGGGCCTCCGTTGGCCATTTCTGGCAAGTGATAGAGCAACAGAGCACAAAACTGGAACTTTTAGAAGTCTGCTCCACTGAGGGATGTCACTCCAGTGGCTAAGTGGGGGGTGGAACCCATGCTGGGACAGTGTGGTCTCAGGACCCTCGGGGTCACAGAAAGACCAGGGGTGCCTGAGTGCGGCAGGGCTCCCAGGTATTGGAGTGGGGAAGCCAGCTGCAGAGAGGGAGCCGAGGAGTGGGCTCTCAGCTCAGGGATACCATAAACCGTGATCCAAGGCACAGTTGGACCACTGCTCCTCCAGCAGGGACCCAACAAATGGCAGATCCGGGGAGACTTCCCTTCCTCCCCTGGGAGAAGCAGCACAGGAGTGCACCACAGGGATCTGCTGGGTTTGGAGACTCCACACTGGGTCAGTGCCAGAGGTAGAAATGCTCGGTCACAGGCCAGGTGAGCACGGAGTGCGGCCGGAGACCAGGGAGACGGGAGTGACTGACTGCTTTTCTCTGGGGGCTCACTGAGGAGTGGGGCTCCTGAGTTCTCAGCTCCTCCGGGCGGAGATTGGGAGGCCATCATTTTCACTCTCGCCCTCCAAAGCTGTACAGAAAGCTTGCAGGGAACAAAAGCTACCGAAAGCAAACCCAAGCAGATAACTTAACCCAGACCAGGCAAGGGCGGGGCAATTCTGCCTCCGGCAAAGACATTTGGGAACCACTGCAACAGGCCCCTCCCCCAGAAGATCAGCAAGAATAGCCAGCCAAGACCAAGTTTACTGATCAATGAGAACAGCAGAACTCCAGCAGTAGGGGAATACAGCACATAGAATTCAGGGCTTTTTCCCCATGATTCTTTAGTCTTTCAAAGTTAATTTTTTTAACTGTCTTTTTTTTAATTTTTCTTTTTCCCTTTTTCAACCAACATCTTATTAATCCTCTTTTTTAAAAATATTTTTTATTTTTCATTTTTAGAGTCATATTCTACCCCTTTATAGTAGTTACCCTTATTTTTGGTGTATATATATATATAAGTCGTTCTCTCTTTAAAATTTTGGCATACAGTATCTTCTAACAGATCAAAGTATACCCTAAATCGCTAGTGTATGGCTTTGTTCTAGTCTCCTGCTTGATCACATTCTCTCCCTTTTTTTTAAATCCTCTTCCTTCTTTTTTCAACCAACTTCTTATCTTATCAATTCCTTTTATAAAAACTTTTATAATTTTCATTTTTACAGTCATATTCCATCCCATCATCGTATTAACCCTTATTTTCACACATATACAAGTTTTTCTTTCTTTAAAATTTTGGGAGGCACTTTCTTCTAACAGTCAAAAATATGCCCAAAATCTAGTGTGTGGCACTGATCTATGCACCAGCCCGATCATATTTGATCATATTCTGTTTTGTTTTGTTTTTGTTTGTTTGATTTTATCTTTTTCTTTTTCTTTTTTTTTCTCTTTTTTCTTTTGTTCCCTTTCTTTTCCCCCGGTTTTAGGTCTTTTCTGATTTGTTTAGTGTATATGTTCTCGGAATGTTGTTACCCTGTTAGCATTTTGTTCTCTCATTCATCTATTCTCCTCTGGACAAAATGACAAGAAGGAAAATATCACCTCAAAAAAAAAGAACAAGAGGCAGTACCGACTGCCAAGGACCTAATCAATATGGACATTAGTAGATGTCGGAACTAGAGTTCAGAATGATGATTTTAAAGATACTAGCTGGGCTTGAAAAAAAAGTATAGAAGATATTAGAGAAACCCTTTCTGGAGAAATAAAAGAATTAAAATCTAACCAAGTCGAAATCAAAAAGGCTATTAATGAGGTGTAATCACAAATGGAGGCTCTAACTTAAATGAAGCAGAAGAGAGAATTGGTAATATAGAAGACCAAATGATGGAAAATAAAGACCTGAGAAAAAGAGAGATAAACAACTACTGGACCACGAGGGCAGAATTCGAGAGATAAATGATACCATAAGATGAAACAACATTAGAATAATTGGGATCCCAGAAGAAGAAGAAAGAGAGAGAGGGGCAGAAGGTATATTGGAGCAAATTATAGCAGAGAACTTCCCTAATTTGGGGAAGGAAACAGGCATCAAAATCCAGGAGGCACACAGAACCTCTCTCAAAAATCAATAAAAATAGGTCAACTCCTCGACATCTAATACTAAAACTTATGAGTCTCAGAGACAATGAGAAAATCCTGAAAGCAGCTCGGGAGAAGAGATCTGTAACCTACAATGGTAGAAACATTAGATTGGCCACAGACCTATCCACAGAGACCTGGCAGGCCAGAAAGGACTGGCATGATATATTGAGAGCACTAAATGAGAAAAATATGCAGCCAAGAATACTATACTCAGCTAGGCTGTCATTGAAAACAGAAGGAGAGATAAAAAGCTTCCAGGACAAACAAAAACTAAAGGAATTTGCAAACACGAAACCAGCCCTAAAAGAAATATTGAAAGGGGTCCTCTAAGCAAAGAGAGAGCCTAAAAGTAACATAGACCCGAAAGGAACACAGACAATATACAGTAACAGTCACCTTACAGGCAATACAATGGCACTAAATTCATACCTTTCAATAGTTACCCTGAATGTAAATGGGCTAAATTCCCCAATCAAAATACACAGGGTATCAGATTGGATGAAAAAACAAGACCCATTGATATGCTCCCTGCAAGAGACTCATTTTAGACCCAAAGACACCCCCATATTGAAAGTGAGGGGGTGGAAAACCATTTACCATGCTAATGGACAACAAAAGAAAGCTGGGGTGGCAATCCTTATATCAGACAAATTAGATCTTAAACCAAGACTGTAATAAGAGATGAGGAAGGACACTATATCCTATTAAAAGGGTCTATCCAACAAGAAGATCTAACAATTTTAAATATCTATGCCCCTAACATGGGAGCAGCCAATTATATAAGCCAATTAATAACAAAATCAAAGAAACACATCAACAACAATAAAATAATAGTAGGAGACTTTAACATCACTCTCACTTAAATGGACAGATAATCTAAGCAAAAGATGAACAAGGAAATAAAGACTTTAAATGACACACTGGACCAAATGGACTTCACAGACATATTCAGAACATTCCATCCCAAAGCAACAAAATACATATTCTTCTCTAGTGCCCATGGAACATTCTCCAGAATAGATCACATCCTAGGTCACAAATCAGGTCGCAACTGCTACCAAAAGATTGGGGTCATTCCTTGCATATTTTCAGACCACAATGCTTTGAAACTAGAACTCAATCACAAGAGGAAGGACGGAAAGAACTAAAATACGTGGAGGCTAAAGAGCATCCTACTAAAGAATGAATGGGTCAACCAGGAAATTAAAGAAGAATTTAAAAAATTCATGGAAACCAATGAAAGTGAAAACACAACTGTTCCAAATCTTTGGGATGCAGCAAAGGCAGTCCTAAGAGGAAAGTATATAACAATACAAGCCTTTCTAAAGAAACAAGAAAGGTCTCAAATACACAACCTAACCCTGCACCTAAAGGAACTGGAGAAAGAACAGCAAATAAAGCCTAAACCCAGCAGGAGAAGAGAAATAATAAAGATCAGAGCAGAAATCAATGAAATAGAAACCAAAAGAACAGTAGAACAGATCAATGAAACTAGGAGCTGGTTCTTTGAAAGAATTAATAAGATTGATAAACCCCTGGCCAGACTTATCAAAAAGAAAAGAGAAATGACCCAAATAAATAAAATCATGAATGAAAGAGGAGACATCACAACCAACACCAAAGAAATACAAACGATTATAAGAACATATTATGAGCAACTCTATGCCAGCAAATTAGATAATCTGGAAGAAATGGATGCATTCCTAGAGATGTATCAACTACCAAAACTGAACCAGGAAGAAATAGAAAACCTGAATAGACCTACAACCACTAAGGAAATTGAAGCAGTCATCAAAAATCTCCCAAGAAACAAAAGCCCAGGGCCAGATGGCTTCCCAGGGTAATTCTACCAAACATTTAAAGAAGAATTAATACCTATTCTTCTGAAATTGTTCCCAAAAATAGAAATGGAAGGAAAACTGCCAAACTCTTTTTATGAGGCCACCATTACCTTGATCCCCAAACCAGACAAAGACCCCATCAAAAAGAATTACAGACCAATATCCTTGATGAACATGGATGCAAAAATTCTCACCAAAATACTAGCCAATAGGATACAACAGTACATTGAAAGGATTATTCACCACGATCAAGTGGGATTTATCCCTGGGCTACAAGGTTGGTTCAACATCCACAAATCAATCAGTGTGATACAATACATTAATAAAAGAAAGAACAAGAACCATATGATCCTCTCAATAGATGCAGAAAAAGCATTTGACAAAGTACAGCCTCCTTTCTTGATCAAAACTCTTCAGAGTATATAGGGATAGAGGTTACATACCTCAATATCTTAAACGCCATCTCTGAAAAACCCACAGCAAATATCATTCTCAATGGGGAAAAACTGAGAGCTTTCCCCCTAAGGTCAGGAACATGGCAGGGATGTCCACTATCACCACTGTTGTTCTAGTCTTAGCAATCAGAAAAGAGAAAGAAATATAAGGCATCCAAATTGGCAAAGAAGAAGTCAAGCTCTCTCTCTTTGCAGAAGATATGATACTTTATGTGGAAAACTCAAAAGACTCCACCCCAAAACTGCTAGAACTCATACAGGAATTCAGTAAAGTGGCAGGATATGAAATCAATGCACAGAAATCAGTGGCATTCCTATACACCAACAACAAGACAGAAGAAAGAGAAATTAAGGAGTTGATCCCATTTACAATCGCACCCAAAACCATAAGATACCTAGGAATAAATCTAACCAAAGAGGCAAAGAATCCGTACTCAGAAAACTATAAAATACTCATGGAAGAAATTGAGGAAGACACAAAGAAATGAAAAAAAAATGTTTCATGCTCATGGATTGGAAGAACAAATATTGTGAAGATGTCAATGCTACCTAGAGCAATCCACACATTCAGTGCAATCCCTATCAAAATACCATCCACTTTTTTCAAAGAAATGGAACAAATAATCCTACAATTTGTATGGAACCAGAAAAGACCCAGAATAGAGGAATATTGAAAAAAAAAAGCAAAGCTGGCGGCATCACAATTCTGGACTTCAAACTCTATTACAAAGTTGTCATCATCAAGACAGTATGGTATTGGCACAAAAACAGACACATAGATCAATGGAACAGAATAGAGAGCCCAGAAATGGACCCTCAACTCTATGGTCAACTCATCTTCGACAAAGCAGGAAAGAATGTCCAATGGAAAAAAGTCTCTTCAACAAATGGTGTTGGGAAAATTGGACAGCTCCATGCAGAAGAATGAAACTGGACCATTTCCTTACACCACACACAAAAATAGACTCCAAATGGATGAAAGACCTAGATGTGAGACAGGAGTCTATCAAAATCCTAAAGGAGAACACAGGCAGCAACCTCTTCGACCTTTGCCGTAGCAACTTCTTCCTAGAAATATCACCAAAGGCAAGGGAAGCAAGGGCAAAAATGAACTATTGGGACTTCATCAAGATAAAGAGCTTTTGCACAGCAAAGGAAACAGTCAACAAAACCAAAAGACAACTGACAAAATGGGAGAAGATATTTGCAAATGACATTTCAGATAAAGGGCTAGTATCAAAAATCTATAAAGAACTTATCAAACTCAACACCAAAAGAACAAATGATCCAGTCAAGAAATGGGCAGAAGACATGAACAGACATTTTTCCAAAGAAGACATCCAAATGGCCACAGACACATGAAAAAGTGCTCAACATCGCTCGGCATCAGGGAAATCCAAATCAAAACCTCAATGAGATACCACCTCACACTGGTCAGAATGGTTAAAATTAACAAGTCAGGAAACAACAGATGTTGGCGGGGATGCAGAGAAAGGGGAACCCTCCTACACTGTTGGTGGGAATGCAAGCAGGTGCAGCCACTCTGGAAAACAGTATAGAGGTTCCTCAAAAAGTTGAAAATAGAGCTACCATACGGTCCAGCAATTGCACTACTGGGTATTTACTCCAAAGATACAAATATAGGGATGCGAAGGGGTATGTGCACCCCGATGTTTATAGCAGCAATGTCCACAATAGCCAAACTGTGGAAAGAGCCAAGATGTCCATCGACAGATGAATGTGTAAAGAAGATGTGGTATATATATACAATGGAATATTATGAAGCCATCCAAAGGAATGAAATCTTGCCATTTGCAATGACGTGGATGGAACTGGAGGGTATTATGCTGAGCGAAATAAGTCAGTCAAAGAAAGGCATGTATCATATGATGTCACTGATATGAGGAATTCTTAATCTCAGGAAATGAACTGAGGGCTGCTGGAGTGGTGGGGGGTAGGAGGGATGGAGTGGCTGGGTGATAGATATTGTATGTGTTATGGTGAGCACTGTGAATTGTGTAAGATTGATGAATCACAGACCTGTACCTCTGAAACAAATAATACATTATATGTTAAAAAAAAAAAAAAGAAGATAGCAGGAGGAGAAGAATGAAGGGGGGGGGAATTGGAGGGGAAGATGAACCATGAGAGACTATGGAGTCTGAAAAACAAACTGAGGGTTCTAGAGGGGAAGGGTTGGGTGGATGGGTTAGCCTGGTGATGGGTATTAAGGAGGGCACATTCTGCATGGAGCCCTGGGTTTTAAAAGCAAACAATGAATCATGGAACACTACATCAAGAACTAATGATGTAGTGTATGGTGATTAACATAACATAATAATTTAAAAAAAGAATATATATATATGATCAGAGTTGGGGGCCATTGTAAGAGTTTTGAGAAAGTGCAGGTTAAGCACTGGGTGTTGTATGGAAGTATTGAATCACTAAATTGTATACCTGAAATAAATATTACACTGTATGTTAACTAACTGGAATTTAAATGAAACTTTAATAAATAAATAAATGATTTTTTTAAAAAGAAATACTGTGGTGAGGCAGGAATAAGATAGTATTCATTCAACAATACTTTGCTAAGCATTAGTGCTTCTTTAGGGCCTGGAAAAGTAGAGATGAATAAGATACAAACTTTGCCCTCAAAAAATTTATAGTCCAGTAGGAAATAAGAGGAAAAGTGGGACTCAGGCAAGGACAAAACTAGGCTCAATAAGAGAAGAGCATAGTGCTTAACTAGTACTAATAATTCTTAAATGGAGCAAAGGAGAATAGAACACTGTTGGACTGGGTTTCTGTCAAACTTCAATCCACTCTTCTTCTAAAAATATTTATTGATGACACATATTTGGAAAGAAGAATGTCTGCTAAACAATCACTATCAGGAAGCCAAAGCCATTTGGAATAGAATGTATTAACTACTCTGGGATTCATTACCAAAGAATCAAGGGTTGAAGTAGGGAAGGCTGGAGACAAAGAGAAGAGGGAGAAAGACAAGAAAGAGAGAATGAAAGAGATATTCATTAAAAAGTCAGCAGATTCTGTTATTTCATATCATTTGGTTCCCAAAACATGAAGTCCAAGTTCTTGGCCTGATGGTTGTGATGGCCAGGTCCAACTTAGAGAACAACTAGGGAGGTTAGATTCACTTTCATTTTCTGGGGACAGCATAGTTTGAAGGATGTTGTTCTCTCACTTGAGTATAAATGCTTGCTCTAAGTTAAGTAGTGCTTAACCTGCTGCAGAGGATCATAGGGGAAGGGAGGGAAACTGAATGGGAAGAAATCAGAGAGGAAGACAAACCATGAGAGACTCTTGACTCTGGGAAACAAACTGAGGGTTGCTGGAGGAGAGGGGGTTGAGGGATGGAGTAACTGGGTGATGGGCATTAAGGAGGGTACGTGATGTGATGAGCACTGGGTGTTATATGCGACTAATGAATCATCAAACTACATCAAAAACTAATGATGTTTATGATTAATGATTAAATATGTTATTTAATTTAATTTAAATTTTAAAAAATAAAAAAATAAGTAGTGCTTAACCTGCCCTTTCTCAAAACTCTTGCAATGGCCCCCAACTCTGATCCTCTGTCTGGTTCTATTTACATCCAAATTATATTTTGAAACAAAATTTATTTCTCACAAAAATTTATATCTCTTTCTAGCTCTATTACTCAACTTCTTAACCTTGTTAATTCAATTTTGGTAAACTCAAAGTTGTATTTTTTTATCTTTCTTGTGAAGAATTAATTCATTGAAAACCAAGACCCATTTTTTAAAGATTTTATTTATTTATTTGACAGAGAGAGAGAGAGAGCACACAAGCAGGGGGAGCAGCAGGCAGAGGGAGAGGGAGAAGCAGGCTCGCCACCAAGTAGGGAGCCCAAGGCAGGGCTCAATCCTAGGACCCTGGGATCATGATGTGAGCTGAAGGCAGACATGTAACTAACTGAACCACCCAGGCACCGCCCCCCCCAAGACCCATTTTGACATTGGTATGATGGCTGAATTTTACCTAATGTAAAATATAAGTACTGTATTTGCAAAAAAGAAAAACCCACTGTATTTGCTTCTTTTTTCTATAAAACATGACTAAAATCATAACAGATATATGTAAAAGAAGAATAAACTACAAGTCATATTGAGAATTTCACAATATCTGAAGCATGAAAGTAATTCTCTGTACTCAAGGGTGGGAATCACCAATAGGCTTCTTGTTTTCTAACTACAATTCAGCCTGCTGGCTTCAGGAGGTCTGATTTAAAAGGGAGAATGGAAGTCCAATGTGCTACACCAATGTTCATAGCAGCAATATCCACAATAGCCAAACTGTGGAGGGAGGCAAGATGCCCTTCAACAGATGAATGGATAAAGAAGATGTGGTTCATATATACAATGGAATATTATTCAGCCATCAGAAATGATGAATACCCACCATTTGCATCAACATGAATGGAACTGGAGGGGATTATCCTAAGTGAAATAAGTCAAGCAGAGAAAGACAAGTACCATGTGGTTTCACTCAGATGTGGAACATAAGGAATAGCCCAGAGGACATTACAGAAAGGAAGGGAAAACTGAAGGGGGAGAGACCAGAGGGGGAGACAAACCATGAGAGACTATGGACTCCAGGAAAAAATCTGAGGGTTTCAGAGGGGAGGGAGTGGGGGGATGGGGTAGCCGGGTGACGGGTATTAAGGAGAGTATGTGTTGTAATGAGCACTGGGTGTTATTTGCAAATAGTGAATCATTGCACACTACATCAAAAACTAATGATGTAATGTATGGTGATTAACATAACAATAAAAAATTACTTAAAAAAACCAATGATGTACTGTATGGTGACTAATATAACATAATAAAAAAAGAAAATAAATTTAATAAAATTGGTAGCTTAGTTCCCTCCCCCCAAAAAAATAAAAATAAAAAATAAAAGGGAGGATGGAAATAGAAGAGGCCATGCAGCTTCTATCTTGAATCAACATCCAACTTATTTGTTGATATTGGTTGCTTGTAAGCTCTGACTTTCTGGTTTCTGCATCTTACCTACCAACCAGCTTGGACTTGTATCACCTGCTTGCTCCTCCTTATCTTTTTTAATTCCTCAAGACTTGATTTGTGACTTGGCTGGAACTGGGTTTCTACCATAGATTTTGCATAGCTAGGTTCCCAATATTAGGACCTTCCAGGTACCCCTGTTGCATGCTGACCATACTTTGTCATGACACTCTTTCTAGGCCCAGGCAGGAAGTAAAATAACTGACTGCCAGAACGTGCCTTGTAGTGAATGCCCTTGTGGGTTAAGGCAAACCTCCTTCATGAGAAGTTCTCCTCTACCATGCCATTCTCTGACTAGTTTGCCTGTCACTGCCACCTCCATTGTTATGGCTGTCCAAATATATTTCTTCTCCAATAGAATTAAGTTTTAAGTCTTGTGACTCCCATCTAAATTATTTACTCCTTGTCTTTTACTATTTCCTGAATCTTCTGAAAGGGAGATTCATTCCATATGACTGAGATGACCTACAGACTCTGCATCAGTGTAGTGATCACGATCCTGGGTTTGAATCTCAGCTCTACCTTTCATTAGCTGGGGTGAATTAGGACAAGTTACTTAATCTATCAAATCTCTAGTTTCTCATATGTAAAACAAGGATAATTGTATATGCCATATATATACAGCACCTGGAAAATAATGAGTGCTCAATAATTCTTAGGTATCATTAATAATATTAGCCTAGCATTATTCTTATTCTTCATATACCAACTGGAATGAGTTGACCAAACTCTATGCCAGGCTAGGAGTCAATTAGACTATGAGGAATGAGCCTGCACAAATTACCATACCCTAGAATTAGAGGAGCTTAACTGACACTAGTTATGTTACATTAGGGGTAGGGGATGGGCATAGGGGGAGTTTCCCTGGAAGGGCCTTTGCTAGTAACCATAGAGGTTGGTAACTCTGAAGCCAAATAAGTAGAAACAAAGTTTCTCAGAGGTTGAGAAATGGTCTTCCAAGGAACCAGGTTATTATGAAGATTTTTTTTTCTCAACAGAGAGCCCCAAGGCCTTAATGTGTCACGGAGTAAATAGGATGAAAGCCTCCATAGAAACACATATTCACTATAAGGTCAAATACTTGAGAAATCATCTATATTGGCCATGAGTACTCCTAAGGCTCCAGTCAGTTCTGTAAATGGCAGGTTTATATGACAGACATCATCTTATGGCTCAAGTACTCTTGGTGGCTATGGGTAAGATTGTTTAGAGGCCTTCACCTCCGAATCTGCCACACTGCCATAATTTGAAGTGTTCTTTCCAAAGATATTCTGAATCCTACATTCCCTTGGTTCTTAGGACTCTTGGACACTGTCATTCTTTAGAGCAGAGTCCTACTCTATATGCATTATTTCCACTTCCAAATGACTTACTTTCATAATAAGACTGCATAAAGAACACCCTACTTATCTGAAGGTTCAGGCTTCTATATATGTTATTCATGCCATTCAATGGTCACAGGGTCAAATGTTTGTGAAGTGAGATGAATGACAGAATAAAATCACCAAAACATTTCTACTACCAAATTCAGCGGATCATTGTGGCAGCTACAGAGGTGCACCATTCAAGCCTCCCTTCAAGCAAGAACTTGCAGTTCAGCTGAAAAGAGTGACGTTATCTGACAGCCTCCAGCTATTAGCACATTCATGATCCATCTCACTTTTTGAAAGAAAACCACGGAGTTCCTGGGTAGGCCCTACCTAATAACTAACAAGGCCCTGGCCACTTCTGCCCAACAAAGAATTCCTCTAATGGGAAATCCTTGCTCCAGAGCTCTCTGTTAGATTGGCTGAAACTATGTCAGATACGCATTGAAATCTAAGGGTCTTCCAGCTCAGTCATGCTTCAAGCCTCTTATTTTTCACAGATTTTCCCCCTCTTGCACTCCTACATCTCCAATCCAGCATTTGCTTCCTAGAAGACTCAAATGACTCAATCATCTACTTGTAATATAAGCAATTTCACAGGGAACTGATGTATTTATTCAATCTACCCCTACCCCTACCCTTCTACATAATCTCAAACGTCATTAACCAGGGTATTACACAAAGAAAAATAATAAAAAACTGAAAAAATTCTTCCATATTGATTACTACATTCCACCAATTTACTGTAAGAAATGGGCAAGTGCTTTCTCTCATCCCTGAATTCAAACATTTATGATAGGCCAGATGGTTCACAAAGTAAAACCTCCAGGGAGTCTATAATCAGGTCTGGGTGCACAAAGGCAATAAATGGAACACAGCATTCTTCCTGAGACCAGATTCTTTGCATACAGCACTATGCTGTTTTTGCTGTATAATTCCCCAGCCTTTCCCAGCAAAATCCCAAGAGATTTAATGAACCAGCTTATCATTGTCAGGACAATATCTTGGTCTTTTCCATTATATTAGGTGAACATGACTGGCCAGCTACAAGCTCTACAGCAATATCTCTAGAACGACCAGCTAGATGTGAAACCAGGAACATAAAAATGTGAAAATGTTCAATTGACTCAGAAAAGTGAGATCTCTGGATCAAATCATCTTGTCTGATAGATTGCTAAGGACTTCCCAAATGGTATCCTCAATTACAAATGAAATCCTCCTACATATATGAAAAGCCCAGAAATTCATTGTCCTCCCTGTTTTTTTCCCTTTATATTGTCCAGCCCCCACAATTTTATTTTTTTAAAAATGCTGCTAGCTCAGAAAAAAGTAGGAACTTCTAAGTCTAAATGACCTTGAAAGTTCAAGACATCTACAGCCAAAATAAAGTGATCATGACTAGATTAGGTATTGAAACATTAACCTGTGCATTTTCCTTTTCTGTGCTTCATTAAATTTTCCCCAAGACCCTCTCCCTCCCAGCCAAGATGCTAGACATGAGTCACCTATGGCTTTAGGGAAAGTTGTCAGAATGTAACCAGAGAAAAAAAGGTGTCTAAATCTTGACTTGAGTTTCTCAAAAGCCAGAAGTTCAGGTGTAAGACAGAGAAGATTTGGAAGCATCTGTGACCTACTTTTTTTTTTCTCCTGCCCCAGATTCCACAGACTGGGGAGAAAAGAAGGGAAGGAGTACAAGGAAAGGGGTAGAGTCAGAGGGAGGGAGTACAGGTAGAGGGGGAGAGTCAGAGGCTTTATGGAAGAAAACTCCATCAGTGGCCAACACCATAAAGCCATGTGCCAAGAGGTATTGTTCCTTCTTGACAATTGATCAGTTGAGCAATGGGCTTCTTGGCACAATACCAGTTCAGCAGTCCTGGACCTTCATAAACTCCTGAACAACTGAGCAAGGTGGCATGAGAAAACCGTCTTGAGATATCCCATGGAATTAAGAGTGTTGAAATATCCATTGCTGGAGCCCTGACTGTCCTTGGGCCTGAAGGGGCAAGAGGACAGAGCAGTTACCAGAGCCCAGAGGAAGATGGGAGCCTATATGGAGAGGGCTTCAAGACAGGATCTGTGATCTTCAGTTGAGGAGTTCAACAAACCTCTGGCAGCTGGCAGGGAGGAGGCCAGGGGAATAAATGCTCTGTCCTAACTCTTCTCCAACCTCTCTTTTTGATCTTCTGTTAGTGTCTCCCATTGGCTGGACCCACCTGGAAGCACAGGACAAGGGGACCCATTGAAGCAGTCCATACAAATCAAAGCAGGATGTAGAAATAGGAAGCTTGGGTATGGGGGTAGGCAATGGAAAACCTTCAGCACAGACAAGTTGATAGGAATTGGAAATACATGTAAGAACTTCCTGGGAAGGCTTTTTCCCTTTGATAATTTGATGAAAGCTCTAAACATTCACAATAACAAAAAAGTCAGTTAAGTATAAATATTTGATTTTGCATGGGGATATTACAGTGCCTGTGGCCTCTCCATAGTGTGCCTAGGAGTTTCATGGATACAAGAACCCCCTGCTCTGGAGAGTTGTTTGCAAGAACACATGGCATCCTATTGCAGTTCTCATTTCCTTAGCTTCCCTCCCCACTTCCTACTATATTTACAGAAACTTAGATCTCCCACAGCAAAGCTGACACCTTTGGCCAACTGTAAGTGAATCAACTGAGCCCTTTCTTTATTCAGATATGCTCAGTGTGAACTATATAGTTATAGAGTCTGAGCAAAAGAGTTCTGAAGAAGCAGACAGAAAATGTGGGGCTGGCCATGTGATATTGTGTTGCCTGGCAACACTGGCTGGGAGGCTCTCCTTGAGCCTCTCAGAAGAGAGAATTGGTTTTACAAGTGTGTGTGTGTGTGTGTGTGTGTGTGTGTGTGTGTGTGTGTGTGTGTGTGGTGGGGTAAGAGAGACAGACAGAAA